>NW_026944393.1:600000-777113 GCF_033439725.1 Neurospora tetraspora
TCTTTTGTATTCTATTCCTAAACTATTAATTAAACTGAAAAGATTAATATTAAAATAGATTAATATTTTTGTTTTTATATCAATTAGGCTTAGGATAATTAAGTAAATTAATTACCCTTAATTAAATTTATTTATAATAATATAATATTTAAAACTATAAATATTAGTCCGTTTTATATTAATTACGGGTTTTACACCCGAATAAGTA
The DNA here is from genome assembly GCF_033439725.1 of Neurospora tetraspora. NCBI lineage: Eukaryota > Fungi > Ascomycota > Sordariomycetes > Sordariales > Sordariaceae > Neurospora > Neurospora tetraspora. Next base: position 600,209 of record NW_026944393.1, read on the forward strand.
TTAAGTTAATTAAATTATACCCTCCTAATTTATCCGAAATATAAAAAAAGGAATTCTTTAAAGCTTTAGAAATAATTAGTTATTTTTAAGCTATTTTAAATAGTATAGTAGCTTTATTAAAGTAAGCATAAAACCGATATAAAGCGAATATAAATTAGAATTGTAGTAATGCTTTTAAATATTATATCGATAATAGAGTCTTATTAAATACTAAGAACTTTGCTATAGGGAGGCTTTAAATAAAATTAGTCCTTAAATGGGAAGGACTATTTATAATTATTGAAGTTAATTTTTATTAGGTAAAGTTAAAATTTCCTAAGAATATAAAGGTTAATTTAATATTTTATATATTTATAGTTAAATTTTAAGAGATAGTCGGACTACCCGGCTAGTACGATATTGAGGAAAATATTTATCCGAATAAGGGTCGAGTAATGATTAGAACCGATAAGTACGATAATGATAAATAGTAGGAATAGGAGTTCGAAAGTATTATAGGATATGGTAAAGTAAATAACGGTCGCTAAAAATATTATATTAAAAAGAAAGATATTAATAAGCCTAATTAGTAACCGGTTAAGGATTTGGAAGGATACGATAATATTATTTGGAAATTCTATAATGCTAATCTTAATATATTATTACTACCAATCTAAATTAAAAGAAGAAGGGGGCGATTAAAGAAAAAATTAATATAAGTTTAGAATAACACCCTAAAAATATTAGAATTAGTATAATAATCAGAAGTACTATTAGTTCGAAGAAGTATAAGATTGAATAAAAAGTAAAATATAAATAAGAATTTAATAAAAAAGGAATTTAAGACTTATAGTACGAACTTTACCCCAAGTTTCTAAAGAACGAGTTTCTTGAGCTTACTCTGAGGGATAGCCCGAAATTTACTTATATTTTAATTCCCTTTTCCCCCTATAATCTCCTTAGATTGGTCTTCCTAATTTGGTTTCCCTAATTCGAATAAAATTATATAATAATTATAATACGTTAGCGTAGATAAATAGAACGTTTAGTAATTATATTTACGAATATAAAATAAAAGAAGAAAAAAGAGGGTTATAAATACAATTTAAATATATAACGTCTATATTTATATTACCAGCGGTACTTTAAATATTTTCGTACGCCGTTATATTATAGGGCCCTTATAGTACCCCCTTTAGGGGCTAGTAATAATAGAGAGGGGAAATAGTAAGTATAAAGACGATTAGAACGTTATTTAGGATTATTTAGCAAAATAATAAATATTTCGGTAGAAGGGTTACGTTTAGTAATATTTTAATTAGTATTCTACCTTTAAATAAGAATTTTAACGCTAAGTAGTTTCCTATCTTAATATACGCGCTAAAGGATTTTGTCGGATTTTAATTGGGTATATCCGGGGAAGGCCTATTTTAAAGGATTTAAAAGTAAAACTATATATTTAATCAGCAATTTCGTAAACGGGAACTTCTTTTAAGAGGGAGTAATATTATAAAGCTAGATTACATACCCTATACTAGTCGTACTATTAACTAATATTATATTGCGGCTTAGTTGTAACTATTATTATAGTATTAGGCTTAGCCTTAGTAGCGGTCACGGGGTAGATCCACCTAATTAGGTAGATCTTACCCGTACCCTATATTTACCCTAGCTACGCACACCTTTCTTACTTCCTTCGTACAATAACAAAGATTATTCTTTATATTTAACGGTGCACTCGCTCCGTAATACGTATACGTATATATAAGTGCCTAACTACCTAAAGTAGCCTCCCTATCTAGGCACTATAGAATGCTATAGAGTACTATAGAGTACTATAGGGTAGTATAGGGTACTATAGGTCGTCTAGCCAAGTGCCAAATGCCAGTACTAGGCGCCAGCCCCGTAATAATATCTTAACTTTATCCTTAGGGGAATTAAAACTTAGTATATTACCTAGCAGCTGTGTAGCGCGCGCGGCCCGGGCCCATTCCGTTCCGTTCCGTTAATTAGAATGGGGTAGGGTAACCGGGGGCACTAAACTAGTCCGTGCGTACTCCACTTTTCTTAAGCTGAAAGTACTGAATATATACCCAAATGTAAATTACGTATCTTATATAATTACCGTAATTACTAAAAATATATAATTAATATATAATGAAATATTTATACGCGAGAGCCTCTCACCAGCCCCCTACACCCCCGGAGCTAACCCTAATCCTAATTAACTCTAACTAACCCTAACTAACCCTAACTAACCCTAACACTAATATATAATTTACTAAAATGCGGCTATCAACGGCGCGTTCGCGGGCTTCGTAAAGGGTTCGTACGGAGAAGATACCAAAAGCGACTTGGCACGTAACAAATGCCAAGCATCCTAGTACCCCCGGTCACTATCGCCATTGGGATACGCCGCAGCGCCGGAGGGAGGCTAGGTAATATAGAGGGAGGGAAGGACCTAGGGAGGCCCACGATTCGGATCGAAGAAGATGCGTACGGCCTAGCCTACCTTATTTATCCATATCCATATCGTCGTGCTACCTAATTTAGGTAGCCGAACGGGTGCGTCTAATTATGTTAGCCGGCGCCAACGATAGTAGGTGCGTGGGTGGTGTAACGACGGGAACGCGCTTACCCGCCCGCCTACCTAGGTACTACCAACGAACCTCAAAAAGTCCCGTTCTTAGGTAAGGTAGGTAGGTAGGTAGGTAGGTAGGGTAGGTCTCCGCCAACGTCCATGGAATCTATCTCCCTCCCGCGGCGCTGCAGTGGTGGGTCGGGTCGGGTGTTGCACCGTCCGTTCACCTTCTTCCCCCTTCTCTTCCGTCCCTTTCCCCAGTTGACACGGATATCACCTACGTAAGTCGTGCGGACGTGTTAACATGTACACCTGCCTGCCTACGTACATGGGTGCTCAGCAGCAGCTCCAGGGTATGATGCCCTGCGGCCTGCTCGGACGGCCTGCTCGGACGGCCAGGGTCAATCCGATCCGGACATGAATGATCTAGCCCTTATCAGTGTTCTCTTCTGGATAGAGGGAATGATTGACCGTGCCCCCCTCCAGTCATTCAGGTTTGGCGCAGGGCGCGGGAATCGAGACCGGACGAGAGTTGGGATGAAAGATTGAGTAAAGGACAGGGGCGGAGAAAGGAGGGACGGTACGGGAAAAAAAAAAAAAAAAACGCTCAACTCGTTAACAACCTGCTGTCTTGACTCTTGAGTTCCCTTGGAGGTTTCACTTGGAGAATGGAGGGGAGCACGGCGGACAAAATGAATGCTCCTACGGGCCACGGCCTTTGCTGTCTTTTAAGAGCCAAGACACATGGACACTACTCCAGAGACACTACTCCAGAGAGTGTGTGGGATACTTACTTGACGTCAAATGTCGCACGTAGTAGCATAGCACACTTTAACTGAAGTGTTAGGGCATGTAGGAATAAGGAACTCCGTGGATTACGTGAGCGGAGTGACGGGACGACACTGCACCATACAACACGCGATAGTGTCAGGTTATCAATCTTCGAGGAGAAGAGGGAAACGTCGTTAATCATTAGGTGTGCAGAGTGTCTGTCGTTCAGTCGTTCAATCGTTATTGGCTGGCGCTTGGCACCTTGCCAGGCTCCCCGATTCCCAGCCTACCACTTCGGCCCCCTCCACCCCCTTGCCCTCGTATCAGCTTTCCACTACCCAACAAAATACTTCCTCATTGTCTCCCTATAAGCGTTGTACTTAATTGCGCTCAGCGGGTTTTCTTCTAAGTAATCCATCACTTTAGCCACCTCCTCTTTACTTATTTCCGTAGCGTAGGTCTTTTGTACATCTGCGACGGCGGCGTAGAGGGCTGATTCGCTTAGGTAGTTGGAGGTAGAGATAGTACGTCCAATAGCGCCAGCGCTTCTAAGGCCAAATTACCTATTCCTCTCCACAGCCTCTACTATAACCCCTGCCATCCTCTTTAATACTTCCTTAGTTGTCTCTTTTATAACTTCTTCTTTTATATCCTCCTTAACCTCTTCCCTAACATCGTCTCTAATATTTTCCGCCCACTCCTTACCCAAATCTCGCTGTATGTCCTCTATTTGACCGGCTATCTCTGCTCTGACTTGTTCTTCGAATTCGAGCTGGGCCCAGTCCTCCAGCTTTGAACAAGCCGTGTCGAATCCGGCGTCAATGGTGTCATCGATTCGGTGCCGGACACTGGAGGTTTCCGAGGTGTTGTACCGGCAGTTGTGATGGCATGTCTGGCTGTCGTGGTCATGGTGGGAAACTCTGCCAGGATCCAGGCAGGCGACTTCGAGATGTTCGACGCGCCTTTCAAGGGCCGCGTTGCGGGTGAGAAGCTGTTTTTCAAGGGCTGCGTTGTGGGTGAGAAGTTGTTAGATGATGAAGGATAATTTTCGTATGTCGGTTAAGGCTTCTACCGCGTCGAGAGCGGTGGGTAAGGGCGGGAGGGAGGGGAGCAGGGCGAGGTCGGAGGGGGTTGTGAATTGTAGGCGTTTTCCGTTTCGATTTGTAGAGGAAGTTCGTTAGCGGGTGACTAGGTATCATAAAGGTAGTACCTTGGGCTGGGGGGACGTACTCGATAGGGGGGAGAATTGCATTAACTCTTTAACTCTACGAAGCGTTCTACTCTATCGATTCGAACAATTAGTGGTTGCTTGGACCTACAATAACGCGTTTATTTTTGTAATCGAAGTAGGGAAGTAAGAATCTGCTTGTACTTACTATTCGTTTACGTATTTAAATTGAAATTAATATTTAGGTAGTATTTTAAAGCTTACTAGAGGTAGTATAGGTAGGACTACTTAGTTGTGCCTTTTATACTTCGTAATATATTAATTCGTATACTGTAATCCTCGGGTTAATAATTTACCCGCTAGTACCGCCGTATAACCTTATAAGAAATATACAATCTACGTCAATTCTTAGTCGACTACGAATATTAGCGAGCGAAAAGATTAATAGTAGTAAGGCTAACTATATTCGAGCTTCGACTAGAAGGGATAGGGTGTCTAAATAGATCGAAATATCTTTGACCGAAGTAAGAGAGTATAAATTATCCATTATGGCTCTGTATCGCTCCTTGGCTTCCAAGGGACGGTTTAGAAGGACGATAAAAGTCGGCGGCTCTATTATAATAAAGCGCAGTCGAATGAACCTGCCCACGGATACTACTACCTGTTGTATAGTAGGGAGTGTAGGGGAGGATATATTTCTAAATTCGACGGACTAGACATCCTCGGGGTAAATGAATAGGTAAAGAAGAATATTGCCCGTTTTATTAACGAAATAACTACGAAATATAAATAAAGCTGTTCGCTTCTCAATATTAATATATATATCGATTATTAAGTTTAATATATGCCGAGCGAGACCTATAGCATCCTAAATAATTTATTCAGTTCGAGAAACCAAATCGATTTAGTAATTTATTTTATAATCGTTTATATCTAATGTAATTAATATATTGTCGCCGTAAAACCGATCGATACTATTAATAGAATCGTTACTAATATAAATTTCAAAATAAGTTTATAAGTAGAGAGTAAACGAATAACCTACCGCCTTCTCGTAAAGATATAACCGTCGGTCTAATTTATTATAATTAGGAGGTAAGATAGTAGAGAAGCTATTAACCGCAGTATCTCCACCCGCAGCCCTATTGAGAAGCCCCAATCCTTTCTATAAGTAAATTTAAGAAGTAGGAGTTGGCAAGTTTTTATAACTTCTCGACTATAGATTATATTACTTCGAATTGTAATAACCGGAGAAAGACAGACTAGCCACATATCCAAACGGATATATAACCTTAGGCCGTAGTAAATTAGAAAGAGGGAAGAAAGGGGAACGGTCCCGCCGCTCTCTCGTAAAGATGCAATTGTCGGTCTAGTTTACTATAACTAGGACGCAAGACAGCAAAGAAGCTACTGACCGCAACATCTCCACCCGCGGCCCTATCGAGAAGCCCCGGTCCTTTCAACTTCAACAGGTGAGCCTGAGGAGTAGGAGTTGGCAAGTTTTTATGGCTCTCGACTCAGAGGTCACGTTACTTCGAGTTGCAGCAACTGGAAAGAGACTGGACGGCCACATACCCAACGGATGGATATATGACCTCAGGCCGTGATGAATTGGGAAAGGGGGCAGAAGGGGACGGCCTGCCGCTCTCTCGTGAAGATGCAACAAGTTGCATCGACTGGAAAGAGACTGGACTCCTATGCATCTCCCTGGAGAGATGCACAGCATCAGAACCGCGGCGAATCGGGGAGACGGGCAAGAGGGCAAGAGGCAAAGGGGAGGGAGGGAGAATGGGGGTTGATATGAACGAAACCTTGGACCGGCCATGATCGTCTTCTGCGCACTACGAGTCCGATAGGGCTAGGCGGAGGCGAGGTCAGGTTTCTGACCGTGAGGAGGACAACGGTTGTGTAGGTGATACTCGGGCATCGGGGTTGTTGTTGTCATCGCCTAATTGATGCAATGGTTGTAGTATATGGGGCGCCGAGTCGGCCATGGCGGTGGAGGTTGGATTAGGTTAGGAGGACTGGAGGTGGTGATGATGGGCAAAGGGACGAGACGACGTCAAAAGTGGAGGCAGAAATGGAACAGACGGAAAGGGTGTGTGAGTGACCAATTGAATTGATTGAGCAAAGTGCGGGTAGAAGATGGGGAGAAAAAGACAGCTCCCAAGGCCTGGGGAGGCCGGGTTCATATACGCTTCCTCTGCCCCCTCTTTTTTCGTTACAGGGATTCTCTTGGCCAACCAGGTGGCTCCGTGAACGGGATGTGCAAGTCACTAACAGGAATGGGTGCGATTCTCACCAAATCTGTTACGGGTCTGCACATCCTATCAACGGAGCCCTACGTGGCCGGCCAAGGCGGGAGCTTACAGGGGTAAAAAAGTGGCCCCCGCGGCCTTGCTGGCATAGCTGCCTGCTTGGCAAAAGAGGTGGAGACTGGAGCCCGTCTTTTTGCTTGCTCTGCGAAACAAACGCCTGTGCACGTGACCGATGGCCACGCCGGGCCTCTTGATTGGTTGCTCGAGGATAATTATGGATGTGGCTGCGCGTGTGGCCGACGGCGTGGCTGACGCATACGCGACACAGACCAACGCGCTGGACGCCCGCAACGACATCTCTTTAAAGAAGTGCTGAGAAGTTGCGCCGCCGGTGCTGTCGCATCACATACCAACTTTGCCCCAGTCAAATGGCCACCATATCCTCATTCCGTTGCGATGTCCGACGCTCTGTCCTCCGATAACACCTTTTCCTCATCAAGCCCGGTCAAAGTTGGAAGCACGCCTCGAATAAACATGGAAGTGGTCCATGGAGAGAGCAACTGGCCCGGCGCATCGCTACTTTACCGGGTCAGATTGTCCGGTGGCCTGTGGGCCGTCATTGTCTTTCTTTCCCCCTTCCCTCGCCGCTAAGGGCTTTCTGACCGTCGTTGACCAGTATCCAAGTTGACCAGTTCGTGGGCACGGCTCCCAGTCGCCACTCCCCATAAAAGCTGCAGAATGAAGACAGGTGTCCATTAGCATGCATCCAGAGATATACGGGCAGCTGTGTATGTGCATCTTGAAAACCCCCGAAGAAAAGGTTTCGCCTCTGTCATTATTTGCAGTGCCCCGGATCTATAAAACATCCTCTTCTGCTCTTATTTCCCTAGTCCATTTCCTTCCTTTGATTCATCCTCTCAGCACCGAGTACCTCAGTCAACGATCAACCTGTTAGGAAAAATCCATCAACAACCTGACCACCGCCCGTCATGTCATCATCCTCCATCGGGACCGGTCGCCCTGTACTCCAGGAGAAGGCTCTCTCCCGACAAGCTATCGATGACAACCGCGCCACTCTCCTCGAGGGCTCGGGCCGTGACGTCCAACGCCCCACGTCCCACGGTGGAAAAAACGCCCACAACACCGTTCAGCAGCCCAAGTGCCCCCAGTTTCTCATTGATGGCGTGACATGCATCACGTCTAATTACCCACCCCCACTGGACGAATATACGCGTTTTAGTCCCTACACCGTAGGGCTACACCTACATCAAGAAGACTGCAATAACGAGTTCAAGCTCAAGCAACCCACGCAAAACTTCATTCGATTCGAGTACTGCATCGAATCCTTCCATTACCCCGTCCACGTCTGCCAGGAGCCCACAATGTTTCAGGCTGATATTATGAGGAAGATGGAGTGGCACATTCGACTCCGCCACTTCTTTGTCGACCTAGACCAGCAGCTTGAAGAGCTCGAGGACTACCTCTCCATGTCCTCCTCCTCCTCCTCCTCCTCCTCATCTTCTTCTGCCAACAACAACAACCTGGACGTGAACACGAACCTCACAGACACCGCCGCCCTAGCCAACTGGACCTCCTACGAACTCCCGGACAATGCGGCCGGCCCATCCTACTTCCCCTTGGTCGACCGCCGTGACCTTGATCGGTTCACCAACCTCCGGTACTGCCGACGGGTTGTATTCTCGTAGTTTAACGGGGAGGGAAAGTGGCTGACGGGTCGCTGGCTCGTAGTCGCCTACGTTTTTGCCTCTACGTACGAAGCCGCTTGTAAGCTGGACGTCAAAGCCCTGTTATCACCGGGCTGCTCCGGTACCGTGACCACTGCCCATGGTACAGGCTCAGGTACAGGTACAGGTACAAGTACCCACTATAATACTGACACCATGCTGGCTCTCCATGCCATCTCCTGGGCCCCGCAAAGCCGCATTCGTAGTGGTAACGATCCGGCGATCGGCAGATTTTACCAGCTTGAGCGGAGGCGGAAGAGGGCATCGGAGTTTTACATCTATCGGTACGACGGTGGCGGCGGCGGCGACCAAACATCAGGAAAGCAGAGGAAGAAGAAGAAGATTGGCGCAACCACGACAACCTCAACCTCAACCCCCACTGTTGTGGAAACCGAAGACAAGGCTGACACCACTATCACTACCATGACTACGACCACGAAGAAGACCGATATTGTGGAGGTTGAGGAGACGGGAACCAGCAGCAGCGGCGCGGAAAAGGAAACGGAGATGTTCCCTACCGTCTACTACGACCCCTACCAGAGAAAACGCAGACCGGACCAGATACTTGTCGATGCTGCCCCTGCCGGAGTACCTATCCCCCAGGAACTCGAGGACCGTTGCCATCTCATTGATCGACTGTGGCCGGCTTTGATGACGGGTCAGTACATCCAGCAGGCGACGACGGATAGTGACGACCTTGAGTGGGATTGGATCGATGATTGGTCCAATACTTCTACCGAGTGAGATGGACACATACGCTATGGATTCAACAGCGGCCGGAAGTGTATGCCAATTACAGGCGAGGCATCCCCGACCTTCAAAGGCTCATCGGCGGGCAGCTTCATTTAGGATCGAGGTTATGTCAGTAGTGATTAGAGGAGGATCAGCAATAATACCGTAGTGTCTTTTACTTTGCAATGCACACCTTGCTCAACTTGTCTAGGCAATTCTACATCCAATTTACGTGTTTTCCTGCGACGACCGTGACTTCTGGTATTACCAGCCAGGGCTCCAAGCGCCTCGTGTCTTTGGCGTGACGAACAAGTGAGCCAGGTGCAAGTCAAGCGCATCAAGCCAAGGCACTTCCATAGCAAAGAGAGGTATTCTTCAGAGGATCAATCAACGGACAGCTGCATTTCGGATCGAGGTTATTCCAGTAGAGGAGGATCAGCAATAATAGCGTAATGTCTTTTTGCAAAAAAAACCGACCCTTGGAAAGTTCGTCAGCTCGAGACCTCAGTCAACTTGTCTACTCGGCAGGTCTCGAGTGACCGTGCCCTCGGCAAAAAGAAGGACGTCACTAGTCCGGACAAGTAGTAATTCTTCAGCGCTTAGTCAAGGCTCCCATGTCACAGTACACCGCCCAATCCATCACACTCGAGCAGGGAGGAGTCCAGGTGTATCTTTACGGAATGTTGGTATGAGCATTGGAAGAAATTTGAAGTAAGATAGAAGTGCCCACAGGTTGTTACAACATCTCATTGCTTCTCGGCCGCCTCACCACCGTCTCTCTTTCTTCCCCTCTCTCGATGATAACAAAAGCGAGCCGTCCAGAGCTCTCTTCCACCCCCGTATTGTATTCTCGGCTCCTTGTTCCTGATTACGACCTCCCTTTCCATTCATCGTCATGGTCCTTCTTCGGATATGTTTCACAATCTGGCTCGCCGAGGAGTTGCTGCTGCTGCCCTTCAAGACATGTGAGACGCGAGTAAGAATCCATGTGTGGATCGAAAATGCATCTTGCTCAACAGCGGCCTGGTTGCAATTGTTGCCAGCGGAAATCACACTTCTGTTCTCAGGGCAGGCGCGGGCCCGGGCACGGTCATGCATGATGGGCCGGTCTGCTTCCGGTCAGTGGGACCTGCTTTACAAATTTCCGAGATTGGCCATTCAGAAATAACCTGGAAAGCCGTTGGCACCACAGGGCCAATTTGAAGAGGAAGTGGAAGTGGAAGTCACGACTGCTGGGTGCTTGCGGTACCGATCTGGACCTGCCATCATAATTCACCCCACACCCGGACGTACGTGATCCGTCAACTCCATCGCACTTGCTTCTCGCTCACCACCCGTAGGTACCTAGGTATCTTGATGACGATAAAGGGCAGTCACGGGGACTTGGCTCCATGCCCAGAATTGAATGAAGGTCACGACTCACGAGAGGGCTCTTTCCTTGCCTCACACCTCACATCGGCTTGGTTTCCACTTGGCTTGTTCGTGCCAAAGACAGGAGGCGCTTCGAGCTTCCAGTTCCAGTTCAATTCTTATCTCAGAAGCTCAGACGTCTCCATGTAATTTTTCGCTCCCTTCGGTCGCGGGCTTCGCCAAGAAGAAGGGGGCCATACGGCCCGTACGCAACGTATAAAGTCAAATATAAAATAATTCATCCTATTAAAAAGGTCTGTACGTAGTCTATACGCTATAGCTTTCTGTAGCTTATTATATTTAATATAGGCTTACCTATAGAAGACATATAAGCCGCGGATTAGGTTCTAAGTGTAAACTGAAATCAAACCCCTATAGTAAATACCTAGGACTATTTATTAACTAAGTAATAACATTACCACCACAATACTAATAAGGATATAAATTAGCAGAACAGTAAAGAAATAGCCAGGTATTCCAACGATATAAATCGTTTAATAATTAAATAGATAGAACTCAAATGCTTTTAGTATATTTTAAAGTATACACTAAAATTAGATTTCCGTCTAGTCACCTCTTACTATTATAAATTTTAAGCTACAATTTAAGATGGAATAAAAGTAGGTATATACGTAGTACTCGTAAAGCACAACCTTTGTGTGTATTTACTTTTTTAATATTTTAATTTATATGCGTTCAATTATTATTAGTAATTACGATAGAGGAATTTTTCGACCCTAAATGGTAAATTAATAACTTTATTTATACTATCATAAGTATTCCGACGGTAAGGAAGGAATATATTAATACGGTGTATAGTTTAATATATAATAACCGAGATATAATATTAGTAGCAGCGATTAATTATAGTAAGAGTATTATTTCATATATTTTTTTAACGCTTACTAATAAAATCACAATATAAATCGTACCCTTTACTAAATTTAGCCAAGCCTAGGTTAACGATATTGTAAGGAAGGTAGAAGGCTCCAAACTTGTGTAGATAGATATTGAACTTTTTTTAAAAGTATGGAAAATTAGGAGAGGTATCCCCTATTCCTTTTAATATAATATAACTTTAAAGTTAACTTTTAGGACTTTTAATACCTAGAAGTATAGAAGAATATTAAGCTAGGATTTTATACGTATATTCTATTAGGCCTCGAATAAATATTAAATACTAAATTCAAAGCCGCGTTATATAGTCTAAATGTTTATAAATATATTAGTCTTTTTACTATCGACGAATTGTATATTATTAGTAAATGAAGAGATTTCTAGGAAGACTTTATTCGGTTGAAGAATTTAAGGGGCCTTCTATTACGTAGGATCCTATAGCTCGGTTATATTAGTACGCTAGACAGGGATAATTAAGAATTTATATTAGATTATAGTAGCTTTAATTAGTAGTAGGATCCTGCGGTTCGCTACGTATTATCCATACTAGTATTAATAGACTAGAGATTAATATTATTATCTAACCGCTCCTCCGTATTTTAATTAAAGATCTACGGCGTTTATAGTTCTTAGTCGACGGCTATGCCCCTAAAATTGTACGAGAAATTCCGAAAATAATTATTTATATTAATAATAAGAAGAAGTTTAGGAATATAAGGTATATCCTTATTAATTATATAAGGGCTTTTGGTTGTTCTAAATTCTTTATTTATTAGGTAGTCCGCTATTACGATATTAAAGTTATATCCGTTAATTAACATATTATTTTAAGAGATTTTTCTAATAATACAGATTACTATATTATAATTGCGATGGTATTACTAGGTATGGGCATAGATATACTAAATATATAACGAATTATCTAATTTGGACTACCTAAAGAGGTTAGCCTTATAAATCTTTAGTACCGTTTTAAAAAAACAATGCAGAAAAATAAAGAAGGCTATAGTATAGTTTATTTCTTTATACTATACTATTGCTTCGACTACTTAGGGTAAGAAGAAAGCTTATTTAAGCGCTCTAAACCTGTTAAATTATATTAAGTATAGCGTATTGTAAAGGTAGTATATAGATTTACCCTCATAATTAATAATAAATTTCGAAAAGTTACCCTTCTAAAATAAAGTGATAAAATTAGTAACGCTACCAGCCGACTAATTAACCGTAGAAGTGAAGTATTTAGCCAACTAATTAATTAAAAGAATGAAATATTTTTAATTACACTAATACTACCGCGCTCTAAAGATATAACTCTTACGCTAGAAAATAATATTAAAACGTATTCTTTATTCGATTTTTCCGTTAAAGTTAAATAGATAGAGGTAGATAAAGGTAAATACAAAGAACTATCTAACACTATCAAGGGCTTTCTAAATGCCAGCTACTTCCGGAAATTTGCCTTGGATTATTTTTAAGAACCGTATAATGATTCGAATTTTAAGGACAAGAAATTAATAGAGTAGTAGTATTATTATAATAGTTACAATTACGAACTAGGAAAAGTGTTTAAATTTTTACTAAAGGATAAGGGGAAAGAGAGGCCGTTAATTAGTTTATTGGCTACTATAATTTTAAAAACATTTAACCGTTAGTACGAAAAATAAGTTTAAAATTTAGTACTTAATAAGGATTGTTTCTTCGATATTATCCTAGAATTCTTTATAATTCCTACGTTGCAAAATATAATTGCTAGACTCTTTTCGATATTTTGAAGTAAGAAGGGGGCGCTAAATAAATTATATTTTAAATCGTTCGATAAATTATTAGACAAAGTAGAGGAATTACGGCACTGGGAGTTTATTGACACTAAAGGGGAGCTATTGGTCAATTGGTATATAGATTCTCTTAATACTATCTTTGAAGAATAGGAAGAGGAGCGAGATATAAGAAAGAAAGTAAGGGATGAGGTAAAGGTTGTAAAGGCTATTGGCGAAGCTATTAAATAGACGGCTGGCTGGAAGCGGGTTTACTTTATACTATTAGAAGGTTTATTGATACTAGTATAAAAGCGCTAGAAGTGCTTAAAATTCGATATAAATATAGTATATTGTAATTAATGTTATTCTAATCATTTCGTCAATTTTTGAGTAAAATCAGGGCTTTCCTATATGTGTGTATGTTAATTGGATTTAATTGAATGATATTTGCAGCTTTATTAACCTTACTTAATATACTTAAGTACTTATAATATTAAAAAGTAAAAATATTAATATCGATATTAATTTTATATATTTATAATATCGCCAACTGGATCAATTATATTAGTAAATTATAAATTATCATCTTTAACCTTAAAAAGATGTTCACCTTCTTCCTCCTAATTAATATCTCCATTTCTACTACTACTAACGCTAAGTAAAAACCTTTGGTTTATAGTATCCTTTAGTTCCACTACGGCTTTATTAAAATCGTTTAATTTAAAGAATAGAATTTATTATCCGATTCGATATATATTAGGGGTATTAAAGGCTCTTAAATCTAGTTTACTAAACCTTTTTATTTTACTATCTCTATATAGTTTGATAATATAAAAAGTAATATTAGTAATGGGATTACTAGATGTATAGGTTCCGTTTTGGTTGGTATTAAAAAACCGTTCTATCGATTTGCCAATGATGGAGAGGTAGTTGCTATTAAGAGATGGACGGGAGAATATAGTATGGATGTCGTACGTTGAATTCTTATAGTTTTTAATATTAATAGCGTATGTAGTATTAATATGTTCGAAGAATAAATCGATAGGCTTATAGTAATTACTAGTTATAGTATAACGAATAAAACTACTTTTGAAAATAGTATTACGAAAGTTAGAATTTATTAATATATTAAGGTAAAGAAGTTAGGCGAAATATAATATCTCTATATTATGATTTAGTAATTTCCCGCCTCAGAAAATAATGGGTAATAAAGGAATAATTTCCTTTATAAACTTATAATTATTAAAACGGATTATTTTATAAAATACTAATAGAATTTGAATTATTTATATTAATCGATAATAGCTTCGAAATTCCTTATCAATTTTATTTTCGCTTTTAATATTATTGTATATACCTTTCTATATTATCAGTAATAAAACTTCGTTAAAGATACGTTAAAAGACTTTATTAAAAGTTAGAAGGTTGTTTATATTTGCTATGGTTTCCTTAATGCTATTAACGTTTAGCTAGGTTTCTTCTAATATTCCTTTTTTTATAAAAAAGTCGATGATAAATATTAGAAGTCTAGTAGAATAATTATGTATTAATAAAGGTATGATATAGTAATATTTTATATCCTTTTTATTACTAAATTTCGTTTGCTAGAAGAATGGAATATCGGCTAATATAGTGGTAGGTAAATAATTTGCTTTAGGACTAGCATCGAAAGAATAACGCCAAAGAAGGTTATAGAAATTGACTTCAATATAGAAAAAGATAGGGATAAGTACTATCTATTTTCTTTAGTCCTATAATTCGCTAGCTTCAAGCTATAATTATTTAATTCTTTTAGTAAAAAAAGTCGTTTTTTAGTCCCTATAGATAAAGGTAAGCCGTTCAATATAATTTTTAAATTCTAGACGGTACTTCTATATTTCTTTTTATAATTTATATTTACCTTTAATCGTAACTTCGTCTTCGAATATAGTACTTAATTAAACGAAAGGGGAATACTTATAATTGATTATTTTAATAATAGGCATTTCTAGAATCTTTTTTTTTAAATAAGGTAGTGAATACTTTTATAATAAGCTAAGAAGATCGCTTCTTTAATCCCTTAGGGTATGAAAGGATATATTTACGGACTATTTTAACCGTATACTTTATTTTAGGCTTGAAAGCTTTTTATTTTAAAGGCCCATTTAATTCCGGGTAGCTAATTAGTATACTATTGTTAAATTAACTATTTTATACTCTTTACCCCCTTTAAGCTCTCTAATCTTATTTTAGAAATTGAAATTATTATATACGATAATACCGTTAGGATTATAGGTAATATCTTTAATAACTTTCTTTATTAATTTCATTATCGAATTAAGTAATTAATTAAATACTATATGCGAAGATACTACGCTTATAGTTAATAATATATTAATAATACGTTTAAGGGTCCTATTTAAAAGTATATATAACCTAAGAATTTAGCGTAAAAAGATTCTAGTGTTTTAGGCGTAGTTACGAAGGAGAAGGGAAGATAGTAGAATGATCTAGGAGCTACAATCTTCGTTAACGGTTTTATTTTAAACTATAAGGATATTAAGGAATTATATCATTATTTTTATTAATTTACAAAGATAAAGGTATTAAAAAAGTTTAGTTAAGATTATTTACTTAGTTTTATAATATTTAAGAAAAAAAAGAGACTATTTGCGGTACTTTTTTTTATAAAATAGGCTAAAGTTGAGTAAAAGTATTTTAAAACTATATTATATTATATATTTTAATAATAGTAGTTAGTAAACGGTTTAAGTATAGTTCGAATTTAGTAAAATATAGTTCCTTAAATAAAGTACTTATTTCTTTACAGATTACTATAGCGGTATAAAATTCATTATTATTATTTTTAACTTCTTTAACTATTAATTTAGCCCTTCTTAAAATAGTACTTATACGCTAGTCTTTAAGGGCCTTAATAAATTAATTGAGGTGGAAGCGGTATTTGACCTATTTTGTAAAGAATATTATAATAGAATATACCCTACTATTACCTTACTTACAATTATCGGTCCTTATTATAGTATTACGGGCCGAGGCACTATTGGGGGTAGGGTAAGATATACGTTATTATACGGAAGAGAGGAAAGGAAGGTATACGTAGAGGACTAACTATATAAGCAGTAACCTTAGCAGGCTAATCCGTACTTACGCATACATACAACTACACGTAACTACTATGCTCTAGGTATAATATATAAAGTAGTTAATATAGTACGAGAATATTATAAGTTAACTTTATAATACTATCCCCCTTTAAAAGAAGTTTTAGCAGCTTCGAATCTATATATATATATAATAGTATTCCAAATTATTTATTTCAAACTCTTTTCGTAATTTTCTAATATTCTATTATAATTTATAAACTCTATTTTTAATATTCGATTAAATTAAATATCTATTAAACGTCTTACTATCCTCGCAAATACTATATCTAATCCCTATTCCTCGTATACCGGGAATTTAATTAAAGGTATTATCGTGATTATAACTGTATTAAGCGGCGGCCTCGTAACGCTGATAACAGTAGCGGTCTAATATTAAACAATACAAGTAGACCGGCGCCTCGGAGGTACTAAGGGCGCTAGAATAGCGATCGGTATTAAAGCGGTAACCGGTATTAAAGTTCGTCCGGCTAATATAGTCTCTATATTTAGTAATATAGGTTTATTGGGGAACTCGTCGTAAAAGCACTAAAACATCTCCTCGCAATCAATAACGTTATCTTTAAATTCCCAAATCGGCTAATTATCACCTATCTATTTAACTTAATAATACTAATAATAATTACCGCCAAATTAAACGCAATCAATAAACTTCTCGAAGTTCTATTCCTCCCGTTCCTTATAATTATCCGTTCTAATTATTACGCGACTATTATTTACTTTTACATCGGACGACGTATTCTAACTAAATAAACCTCTACCGATCTATAATTATACTATAAAAACGTAGAAAACTAGCAAACACTTTATATTAATCGGGAGCGCAAAGTATACTATATAATTTTCCGCCCGAATAACGCAAAAAGGGCCCTCCTATCGTAAGCAAAACTTTAAATATAATTGGCCGTCAACAAAATTTATTATATTAAATAAAACTATATTACCGGGGTAGTATTTAAAGGACTCGACGTATTTCTTATTAATATTATCCTCGTATCGTTCTTAAATCTAATAAATTTATTAAATAATAAAATCCTAAATTTACTAAAAATAGTCCGCTAACTTGAATACTTTATAATATTCTTTAAATTAAATTAGGGAAAAGTCTAAAGGTAATAAAGTACAAAATTCGGTATTTATCCGTAAATAATAACAGTAATTAGCGAAGAAGAGAAAGATACCTATCGATAATAATATAGTATTATTCCTAATGAACTCCGCAATTAGCAGCTATTTCGCTCAATTTATTTACGCTTAGTTAATATAAAACTATAAAAATTATTCTATTTCCGTATTAATACACTCTATCTAAATATTAATCTAAGGGTAAAAAGCAGAAATTAATTCACAAATAATAAATAATCTCTTATAAAAGGTAAACTAAAAATATGATACAAATTAAATACTTTTATCGGACAGAATACTATCTAGTAGGCTATAAATAGAATAAATACAATCGATAAAACAGTCCGCGAACTCCTCCGCTTCTACAATTACTACAAATATATAATATTGCATTTTAATTAAATAATCAACGATAATAGCAATATACTTGAAGGTTTAACTAAAATAAATACTTCTTAATAATAAGGTAATATAATTAATAAATATATTTTACTATAATATAAAAGAGATAATTATAGGTTTAAAATAACCAGTTAAACCCTATTTAAATAATTTTATCTTTACGTAAAGGAAGCAACTTTTATAAAAAAAACTTTATATTATTATATATTGCCTCCTAATAAAATTCATATTATAAAAATTCGTATATAATATCGTAACTATGGTAGCCCATACCAAGAGAATTATATTAGCAACTAATTAATTAGAATTAGAACTCCTTATTATAAGGGTTAATAATTACCCTATCGCGCTATTTTACAATACCGTTTATAGCGTAGTATTCGAAAAAGGTATAGTAAAAAACGTTTTTAATAATCAGTAACTACTAGCGCCGCGTCTTATTTATAAAATATGAAAAGAATTCTTATAAAAAAATAAATATTTTATAATTAATATAGATTAGGTCGTCGGTAAATTTATTATCGAAATCCTCCATACCTAATAAATAGAGGGAGAAATTAATAATAGGGTCCTCCTTAGAGAAATAACCGTCTTCGAATTACGAAGGGTCCAAAAGCAGGCATTTTCTAACCGTAAACTTATCGTCTTCTATATTATTAAATTAATCGTTCGGTTTTCAGCTTAATACGTCTAGGCGGAGGTTCCTCGAATTTAATATATATTTAGTTAAAAAATTAAACCAGGACAAGAACTAGGACTACTCTATATAATATTAAATGAATTATTTATTAGTTATAAAAGTTTAAAAATTCTTATAATGTATTAAGATATTGAAAAGCTATTAAGCGCCTTCGAATTTTAACTTCTATTCCTCTAGCGCTTTAATAATGATAAGGAATTCCTTATTATAAATATTATAATTATATTCTTAAGCTATATACTTCGTTAAAAAGTAAATTATTAAGTATAGTACGCCGTTATCCCCGTATGAAAATAAGGTACTGCCTATAACTTAATTAAATATATTTATCTTAACTACTAATTTTTTAGTCTAATCGTAAATCTTTAATACGGGACCCTTAATAAAAGCCGTTTTTAACGCTTTAAAAGCGGATTAATAGCTACTATTCTAAATCTAAGCGGCCTCTTTCTTAATAAATTTATATAGTAGGGTCGCTATTATCGAAAAATTTCGTATAAAGCGTTAGTAGAAATTTATAAAACTTAAGAAAGATTATAAGGACTTTTTAAATTCTAAGGCTACCTATTCGGTAATAGTTTTAACCTTTTCTAGATTTATTTTAATACCTCCCGGAATAATAATTAAACCTAAATATTTCGTACGTATTGTATAAAATTCGTATTTATCGATATTAACGTTAAGGCCGGCCTATATTAAATAATTGAAAATATTATTAATATATTGTTTATAATTTTTAACGTTATTGCAATAAATAAGGATATTATTGAAGTAAGCAGTTGTATAAATGTCGAAAATATTATATAAAATATTATTAATATAATTTTAGAAAGCGCCTAGCGCGCTTTATAAATTGAATAGTATAATTAAAGACTCGAATAGGCTAAACTATATAATGAAAATAATTAACTATTCGTAACCCTATTTAATACGAATACAATTAAAGGTAATAATAATATTAAATTTAATAAAAGTTTTAGCTCGGTAGATAGCGTCGAGGATCTCTTTAATTAATAGTAATAAGTAGCGGGATTTTAGAGTTATATTATTAATACCTCTATAATCGATATAAATACGGACTCCGCCTCCTAATTCTTTAATGAATAAGATTAGAAAAGAGGCTTTAAATTATAATAACCGGATAAACTTTTTAGCCAAATTATCGTTGATCTATTTCTTAATAATATTCAATTCGTTGGGGTTGAAAAGGCGGCTTCGAGTTACTAGCGAGGTAGTTCTAAAATGGAATTCGATCTTAAAATTATAAAAGCGTATTAGAAGTAATATTTTAACGCCCTCTTATTTAAATATATTAACGTAATACTAATATTAAAAAGGGAATTTTATTTTAATTTACTCGTCGGTCTTCGGCGGCTTATCGGCTTTTTCGTAAAACTTTATTACGTTTTCGGATATAATTTTATTTAAGGATATGCTATCCGTCGCAAAATATTTATTAATAATAACTTATAATATAGGAAATCCTCTTCTATCCTTAATAGTAGTACCGAATTAACAACTCTTACGGTACGGAGGGTTTCCCTATCTCTAATTCCAATTAAATTATTAATCTATTCATAAAAATTATTATTAAATAAATATTTATACTATCCTTCTCTTCCTATTAATACTTTAATATTATTATTTTTTTAATTAATCTATCGCTAATATATCTAAAATTTAAAACGCCTCCTTCTTTCTCTATACTATTCTCCTCTTTTATTCTTTTAATATCCTCCATTATTTAGGCCCTTATTATATAAATTACTTAGAATTTATATTTTTTAATTATTTAATTAAAAGTAACTATTAATAATTCCCGAATATTAGTAAGATTAATAAAGTTATAAGGTATATTACAAACGCGGACTAACGTATAGTAATCGGTATTATCAATACGGACGCCTCTAATTATTTAATAAAATATTAGAGAGAGATGAAGTATTTAAAGCTATTCCAATAATATTAAAAGTATAAAAGTTTGGCCGGGGCTACTAAAGGTCTTTCTAATTAATATAATACTTAAACGGTTAATAACCCTATTTCGAAAGTAATTAAAACGTTGATGGGTAATTCGTCTTATAATTGTAGAGATAGAAATATAACGTACGATATCGGTTTGGGGGCCGCTAACGTAATTGAATTTAAATTCCCTTTTAAAAGTAAATTCCCCCTCGTTTATGACTTCTTTATAAAAAGCTTTCTTATAAATAAAGATTAAATAAGTATTTAATATATTAAATAAAAGGATAATATAATTACTTTTAAATTTTAAAGGGGTATATTTTATATAATTAAGGGCCCCTTTTAAAAAGTAATCTCGTAGTTTATATACTAAAATAAATTATAAGTATAAGGAATTGTGAAGTTAGGAAATACTTAGGGCCTAGTAAACGAATTAAGGGTAGCTGAGGATAACCGGGTTATTTTCTACTAAATTGTAAATTAATAAATCTATAATTTCGTAATATAGTCCCGCCTATATTGTTAATTTAAAGAAGTAAATAATATTACCTTTAATTAAGCCTTTATTAATAAAATAGAAGATCTTTAGCGTTCTTAACTTATAATAAGGAAATTAATAATAATAAATAAAATATCTATTAATAAAATCAAAAATAATATAATTCCTATCGATTAGGGTAGAGTAATATAATTTATACTATCCGTTAAATGAATGAATAAAGAAATTTAATAAATTAGAGTATTTATAACGGCTATTTATAAAACATTTATATATTTCGACTATATTTAACTATATAAAAACATCCCCCTTCTCTCTTCCTAATCCTATAAATTTATACTTCTAATTACAATTTAGTTTAGAAGCTATACATTTCCCTACTAGCCGATAATATTATTTTTATTACCCTAAATAAGATTAATAAAACCGGGCTAATAAATAAGGATTGGGGAAATGGGGGCCGGGGTATTTTAATAATCCTAAGCGGCCGTAAGGGCTATACCTATAATATTAATTTAATAATTTCTAGCTGGGCAATATTAACTATACTATTACTAACTATAATTATATTAACCCTATTAAAGAACGGCGTTATTTCTTCTACTACCGCTCCTACTGCCTTTACCTCCTCTACAATTTCCGCCTTTACTATAGAACGGGCGGACTTTCTTCTTAAAATTAATATTAATATAATACGTAACCGAAAAGTAATTTTAACGGTTATAACGGGTATAAGCGCTTATTTATATATAATAATTAAAAACTTCTTAAGAAATTATATTCCGTAAAATGATATTAGTAATAGATATTCTATTGATATTAATATTTATAGTAGTACTGCCTTAACTAATAAGTTTATCCGTAATAAAAATAACAGTAATCTTCAATCTATAAAAAGGGTTAACGAAATTATCGTAATAAATACTATCTTCGAAATTTCAAACGAAGCCCCGGGCAATTTTAAATTACTTTATATAATTATTGTCGGCAGGCTAAAGGTATTAAAAAGTAAGAGCGGCCTAAACCTCCTTAGTAATCTTACTATAGAAGTAATAAACTTCTATAATATTATCGAATTTATAATAATTAACGAACAAAATAAATTAATTTTCAAGAATTTGCTAATGTATATCTTTAATTATTTTTAATTTATTTAATTTATAGCGAATGTAAATAATAAAGTCAATACTATCATATTTAGTATTAAATTTAGCGAAAAGGTCTATTATAATCGTCTATTTCTATTTAATATTATTAATAAAGTATTCGAAAATCGTAATTAAATCCAATTCAATAACGGAAAAGGGCGTACTTTCTAAAAACTTAACGATATATAAAAAACGCTTAACTTCAAGCGTAAAATAAGCAGCCTCATCAATTTAGTACAATTTAATCTTTATATACTAAACTAAATAACGCTCTACACACTCTAAAAGGGTATCGCCTTTAATATTAAATAATAAAACGTGCGAACGGGACAATACCGATTAGCCGCTATTAATAATTATAATTAATATATTAAAATTCTTGAGGGAGCCGGAATTACTAGGGATAGTACTATAATTACTAAAAATTTAAACCGGGTCGTCAATAAAATTAATAATATTAATTTACTTTAATCGATTACGGAAATCGTTAATAGCTTTAATGTACTTCTCGTATTATTTCTAAAAAACGAGGTTAGTATCAGTCTTAAAATCGGCGAACAATTACTATAACGTAGCAATTTCCTTATATAGTTCATTAATCTTAAACTTATATTAAAGAACCGTAATAACCAAATTACTATTAAATCTAGTGACCTCCCTTTAAGAATCCTCCAAATCTTCCTCCGCTCTCTAAGCGCAATCGTAGGCCTCAATAATATCATTGTAAACTAAATAATTTAAAGTAATAATTATATCGCGGAAGATAAGGATAGTCGCGAAGGCAAAAGTATACTCTATAATTACAATCGAAAGAAGGGCGGTAAAGGGGTTATTATTAAAATTTATAAATACCTTTATAAAATTATTATAAATTACTTGATTTACGGGGTTAAAAACTTAGAGAGCTCCAATTACAATAGCTACAATAAAATTATTTATAATAATTAGAACGCCCAATATTAATCGCTAGATTAATCGTAACGGCGGTAATTCTTTATAGTCACTGTCTTAAAAGTAGGAGGAGAAAGAGGATTAAATACCTAATTAATTAAATCTTAGCTTGGACTTAGTAAGACTAGGGTCGAATTTTATACTTATCCCGTTAATAAAGGCCTAAATTTTAAAAACCTAATTAATTGATTAATTTCTCCCTTAAGCACGCGTAGCGTAATAGTAGTCTCTTCTCAAACCTTCTTTTAACTACCATACAATCGTCCAAGCCAATTTCAAGCACAACCTTTCCTTGCCTCTCTTTTCACTTCTTTCAACTCTTTCACTCTCAACGTCATCATTGAGATCAACAACTCCTCATTCGCCAATACAGCATTCCAACACTAAGGCACTGGAACTTTCCAAACATCAAACAGTGTCTCAGATGCACAGCGGAGCCGCATAGCCACAAAGGTTCTCGTTCTCTCTCTCTCTCTCCTTTTCTCTCGATATCGGTCTATCTCTTCAATATTGCTTTCCACAGCTAAGCAACAGCGGTCACAGTTCCCCCGGCCACTCGAGGCCTTTATCAAATCTCGATAATCAAAATCACTAAACATTTCAACGGTGGAAAGATAGACAGGTACATTAACTATCGGAGTCAAGTGGAGGATCAAGAGGATAATATTGTTATTGATATTCAACTTGGTAGTTTCTTTAGGTAGGCTGAATTCTTGAAAGATAGTTTCAGCAGAACCTCAACCCGGGACCAAGCTCTTAGGAGGAATTAAACTCAATAAGCCATACTTTCCATTTTCACATATATAATTAGTCGCTTCCAGGACAGAAGCTTATTGCGTAGGGGGGGAATATAACGGCTAGCACCAATCGTCATAGATTCCATTCACGGGTTTAGTTCATAGTTCAGGTTCCTAGCCGCCTTAGCTCTAGAACCTTCACAGGGTGGCTTCCATTCACCTATCGGAATTCAAGGTAGAATATTCCCTTCCTAGAAGTTAGGGTATAAAACCCAAACCTCTCCTTCGAACCATTCCTTTTAAGTTTTCTTCCCTCTTCAACTTCTTATCTTTAATCTAAGTTAGCTAGGTAGTACAATCTTTGCACTTCGTACGCATCCTTGACTACGCAGTGACAACAAATACACCTAACCAAATGCCTATCTAAATAGGGAAGAAATTAATAATATTAGAAAAAATGAGATTTGTCTATCTAAACCCCTAAATAAACGTTATACAACTACCTGCCTACTACTTGAATTGGTAATAATATACCCGCCGTTACTTATATAGAGTTACGCCCTAACTAAAGTACTAAAATTAAATTAGAAGACATTTTTAAACTTTGCTTATCTGGGACCCTCTTCTACCGTTAAATATATTTACACTTAGGAAGTAATTAGAATTAAAGCTATTACCTGGTGCTTCGTATCGCTCTACTTCTCTTACTAATAGGAACCTTACCTTCACCGCTATAAAAGTAGTTTAATAGTCCTTATACCTACAAAATATTACATTTATTACCTTCTAATGGTTGCGTATTTTAATAGATATTAATATTTAGCTAATTATATAAAAAAGGGGTAGGATCGAAGTTAATTATACGTTTGGCCGGCAGATTGTATGCTCGAAATAATTATTAGTAGTCCTTCCTTTAAGGATTTAAATAGATTTCCTTCTATTATAGTTTTATTAGAATATTCCTATCTACCGATAAAATAATTGCTTAGTCTGAATATTCTTTTTCATTATAGCTATTATTATTGTAATTACTTGAGCCCCTACTAAGTTACATTTGAACGTTATTTATCCGGGTCTTTTTATACTATTTGAATTAGTAGGAACTATTCCTACAATTCATATACTTACTATTTTTCCTCTATTACTTCCCTTATTTTAAATTAAATATAGAACTCCATATATTATAATAGCGACGTTAATACTTATAGGATTTCTAATATCTTTAACCAGGCTTCGATACCGAAGCTAAAAGAAAAGTATTGCTATTAAAATATTTAATAGCGAGCGAAGGGTAATCAATAAGCCTATATTATAAAAGGCGAATCTATTTACATAGAGATTTAAACGTTCGAAATTTTGGGGTAGTATTATCATTAACAGGGACGGGAGTCCGGGCAATAATAATTAAAATTAGGGTAAATCGTAAACAAACAGGGTAAATCGAACGAAAAGAGTATTATTAGGGATTATAAAAGCGGTAGAGATTCTTTTAGTATGCCGGCGAAAAGGAGGCGATACGAAAGACGTAGAAGAAGGGGTACTATTATTAAAGGAGACGAGAGTAGTACGGAGAAGGAGATTCTTTAGGCGTACTTACGAGAAAATAGTAGATATAACAGAATATTGAAAAAGAGGGTTAACTATAATATAGCGGGTTTGTAAGAGTAAGGTATAGTAAGTAGTCGTATAAGGTTAAAATTCTATATTTAATAGAGGAAGTAAGAAGGAAAATTGTACTAGAAGGGTATAATCGAAAGAAGGTTTTATATAATTAGCGCTAACACCGTAGGGGCTAAGCAAGTATGTAGGTCTAGCCAACTAGAAGGCTCGCATTCCTATCGATAAGGTAGGGACCCTATCAATAAAGTAGGATACGGTTTAATAATTATTAAAATCGTAGAAGAAGGTAGGTTAAGGTACCTACGGATAGTGTAAATACGTAGGGGACGTTAAGGTAGGGGGAGGATTAAAAATATATTAATAATTAACCCTAATAATTCTAGAGGCGAGTTCGACCGGCTATTTATATCGTTGTAGATTCTATACTATAGTAACTAAATCCGCGACGGCTCCGAATTATTCTAACGCTATATTACAATATTTATATTATATAAATATTGGCGCTCCTTAGTGCTAGTACAAATTTAACGTTTAATAGGTCTTTAACGATTTAATATAATCCTCCCTCTCTTAAATTTTTATTTTAAAAATTTATAAATATTTTATATTAGTAACTTCCCTACCGGCGCTCTTCTGCTATTATTTCTCTATAATTTATTTTTATAGCTAAATATACTGTTATTGAAACGCCGCCCTCTTCGGCTCTTCTTATTCCTATATTAGTACTAATTTATTGCTTAATACTTGTTAATCCTCTCTTTCCGCCGGCTTCGACCGCCTTTTATTTACTATCCGTTATTTCTTTATTTTTTACCGCCCGCCGTTCTAAATTTAAATTAATTACCCTCCGTTTTATTATGTTTTACCCCCCTATTACCGTTATAATGCTTAATGGCCGTTTTTTCATCCTAAATTATCTTCTCCGCTTTTTTTCTATTCCTTTTTACCGCCTTCCCCTACTGCCTTTCTTATATTTTATCGTTTAAAATTAGCTTATTTAAAAAAATTTCCATAATGCTTATATTCTTATACTTCGATTATTTACCCCGAGTCTACTTTATTTTATATTCCTAATTTTAATTATAAGGACCCTTCCTCCTTCCCCTCTTTTCCTCCTCCTCTTCTTCCTCCTTCCCTCGCGTAAATTTATATATTTATTTATACTATTATTATAATTACTTTCTTAAGCCCCGCTGATTAATATACTTTTTACAATTTAGTTTTCTTTATTAAGCCCGACTATTTTTAATTTTAATAAATATTTTTCCTTTCCGCTCCGTATTTTTTATATTAATTATTTAATAGTATTATTTATAATCCGCTTTATATTATCTCTTTTTAAGAGGTTATAAACGCTATTACCGATTTACCCCCCGGCGTTACTAGTACCGCTATAATTTTAATAATAAACTATTTGGTTTATATTTAATAAAACACATTAAATTCCTATTCTTTTTCTATTACTATTAG
Organism: Neurospora tetraspora; assembly: GCF_033439725.1. NCBI lineage: Eukaryota > Fungi > Ascomycota > Sordariomycetes > Sordariales > Sordariaceae > Neurospora > Neurospora tetraspora. The sequence goes on from NW_026944393.1 coordinate 627,285, forward strand.
TATTAATAAAATTATTTTTTTAAATAATAATATATATTCGGTATATTTTGAAACTTTAAACTAGCGCCTTTATAATTTCCTTCTAATCCTTTATAATTACATAATTATGTTTTAGAAAAATATAATCGCTATTTACGTAGGAAATATAAATAACGTTACGCTTACCATTACTATTACCTTCTATAATTCCGCCGATATTTTAGTGATTAGAATTTATATTCTTTACGAACGCTTTTATATCTTCCTTTTAATCCCTTCCGAATTTTGTAACCGCCGCTTTAACGAATAAATAGAGTATTATAATTTCCGCTATCCTATTAACGGTTGCCCTATTGGTTAAATTACCCCTATTATTATGTATATTTTTAATAGCGAATAATTCGACGTTGTAATTCCCGTTTTCTTAATAGTTTTTACTACCCCCGTAATTATAATCGGTCTAGCGGATATCCTTTAGGTTATAAATTCGGTATATATTAATATTCGCTGTTTATTACCCGTTAAAGCGTCCCCTTAGCCCTACGATAAAAATACGCTAATATTAGTAGCTAATAATACAATAATAGACGAAAGTAAGATTTAAATTTAGATTATTTATTAATGGGCGCGGCGGTCGCGCGTAAGAATTTAACTTTTAAGAAAATGGGTTCGATTTTTATATTAATATATAATTTAAACTTGGATTTAAAGATTGGATTAGGGGGTTATTATAACATTTAGCCTTTTATTTTTATAATTCTTTAGTCTTATTTTATTAATAATATTATTGTTTGGAGGGAGGAATATTAGTTTAATAGATAGTCGATAATTAAATATTAGCGCGCTATTACGTTTTCCGGTTTATCGTTTTCTATAATTCTTTAATTAATTTTTCCTCCTTCTATTTACGCGCTATTGTCCGCCTTCTTAATATAATTCCCCTAATTCTAATTTAACATATTGTATATTATAATCGTTTAAAATAATTCCCCTAATTTTAATCTAATATATTATACGTTATAATTATCTAATATTCTATATATTATAATCGTTTAATATTCTATACGTTATAATCGCCTAATATTCTAAATATATTATAATTATTAATATTCTATAATTATTAATACATTATAATCATTAATTACTTTAACCTCTTTTTACTAATTTATTTAATTTATTTTTATTAACCTAATTACTAGGCCCCCTTCGGCTTTCCTCCTCTATAGTTCTTTCGCCTTATATTCCTTTAATAATTCAGGACAATTTAAATCCTTTTATAATACTTATTCGTCATCGTTATTCGAATACCCCTTCTACTTTACCCAATATTACCGATTTACTCCCGACCCTCAATATTTTATAATTATTTCTACTTTATACCATATAAAATTATCCTTAATATTTACTACTTCTCTTCGCGGCGTTATTACTTTAGGATTATTATAATATAGCTCTAATAAAATAATAAGGAATATTAAGTAAATATAATAGCGTTCCGGAAAGGTAAGATGGTAAGTTATCTTCTTATTGCTAACGATTTTAATAATTTAAAAATGCCCTAAAATTTTATTTGCTAGCTTAACGCTAGGCCTTTGTTATTTAACGTTCTTCGTATTGAAGAAGATTTAACTATCGACTTCGAACTCTTCAAATTTACGCGATTTATTATATTATTTTATATAACCTTTATTAATTTTCTCTAAGGCTTTAATAATAACGGTTCGTCCCTTAATTAATTCCGCAATCTTTTCAGTAGTTACTATAAGGAATACGTTTCCGCGACCCTAATTTGGATTCGTTAAACTACGTAAGTAATAGCCGTAGAGCAATTCGGACGGTAATTTATTAATAGTAATATAAAAATAATTATTATAAATCTATTCCGCTATTATTGATTTTTCGGCCTAATGTACTTATTTTAGATTATAGAAAATCTATAAATATAATTCTAAATTCTGATTTTATCATTGTATTTATCCGTCCGTTTACGTGTATTAAATAATATTTAAGCGGCGTTGAATATTTAATAATTTATAATAAGTTTTTTAGAAGTTATTTGTAAAAAGGCTCCCTCTATCGGATATAATAAAATTTAGGAGCCCGAACGGCCGGAATATAATTTACTAAAATAAATATACGAATTACTATACGGTAATTATCTTTTACGTCAGAATATAGAGTACTAATTCAGTAAAACGGTCGATAATAATTAGGACGGCGTTATAAGTTTAATTAGATATAGGGTTGTAAAATTTAGGTAGGCTCGTAATAAAATCGTAGGAAATATTTTACTATAGTACTATTATGATAGGTAGCGATACGAAGATCCTATATAGTTTATAATTTTAAAATTTAATTTTCTAATGTATCGGATATTAGCGGATGTAATTTTTTACGTTAGCGGCGATAATAAATTAATAATAATATTAATTAATCTTCTTAAGCGTTTTCCGTTATCCTAATTATCCGGCTATAATATTATTATAGTAAATATAAAAGAATTCCGACCGTATACTCTCTAATACGTAAAATTAATAATAATAATATAGTATTCTATCTTTTCCTATCCTTTAATTTTCTATTCTCTAACCTTTCCCTAATTCCTTCTATACTTCCACCGATATAAAAGGATCTAATTTTTACGCCTCCAATAATTATTAATTTAATAGAAGAAATTACCTACCCTCCTTTTATACTTTTACAACTATTATATACGCTTTTATATAATTAATAACGACGTCGTTTACTCCTCTTCTATAATTTATAGTAACTTGGTCCGTAAATTATATTTTTCTTTTAATATCCTTTCGTCCTTATTTAAACCCTTATACTACGGCACGTAGACTGGGCAAGTGACTGGCACTGCTAATCTGACGAATGTAATAAATAATTAACTATGGGGAGTAAAAGGGAAGAGGAGGAAGTGTGAGTCTAGCTAGTACGATTAAATATAGGAATAAAGTGGGTCTAAGATGGGAAGGGTGGACCGTTACGTGAATAGATATACCCAATTAGAAGGTATGGATTTTAGCTATGATATTACCCCCCCCGCGTAAAGAAGATTTAACCCTAGAGTCGAAAATACTAAATCCTCTATCGTAATATATATCAATATGAAAATTATTTATTATGGTACTTACAGAGCCTTATTCCTAATCCTATATCTTTAGTAAATTCAATCCTTATCCGAATTGAAATTATAACGCACTAAACTATTGCCGTAATATATACGTTCTATTTTGCGCTCAAAATCCTCAAATGAAACTACTAATTAATTATTAATACCGTTATTGTCGTCGTTTAATACCGAAATAGTATTGAAATAAGTACCTAAAGAAGACGGGATTATAGTATTAAGAACCGGTACTTTAATTGTAGGGTTCTATAATTTAAATTCAATACTTTTAGTTATAGTTTCGTAAATAGCGTTAATATCTATAGTATCTTTGTACTTCTTATTATAATAGGTTTTATTTTGGCCGCCTCCGGTAGCCTCTTTAAGTTTTTAAATATAAGCGTTGTAAATAATAAGACTAAGGGTAATAAGTGGCGCGCGCTTGCGAGTAGCTAGATTGAGAGTACGATAGAAAAGAGAAATTTTGGCTAATTTTATTTATTTATTAGCCTTTATTTTATAAAGGAAACGCTTAAAGTTTATAATAAATATTATAAAGATATTATTTCCTTAGACGATTTTATAAAGTATATCCTCAATTTACTATACTTTATTCGGGTCGTTAAAAATACGAGTAAGTTAATTAAGAAGCTTCTAGAAATTCTAAGCCTTCTTATCGGCGGCTTAATTAAATTAAAGTATTACTAGAGCCTGGATTTTACTATTAAAGCGAGAGTAGACGTAGTAAAATTAGGCTTCGTTATTACTAATTGCGGCCTTATTAATACAAAGCTTAATTTCGATTGCAGGTAGTTAGGTTTCGAAGGTATAAAGCGTATTACTAAAATTTTCAGGATTTAAGAAACTAGCCTTGGGTTTGGAATTACTATAATTAATATTAGTACCTATCACGGGGCGAGGCACTGTTGGGTATAGGGTAAATATACGTTATTGTATAGAGGAGAGGAAAGGAAGGTGTGCGTAGAGGACTGGCTATATAGGCGAAAGCCCTAGTAGGCTAGTCCGTACACGCGCACACGTACAACTATACGTAACTACTATATTCTAAATATAATAAACGAAGTAGTTAATATAATACAAGAATATTATAAACTAACCCTATGATATTATCCCTCCTTAAAAGAAGCTCTAATAACTTCGAATCTATATATATATATATAATAATATTCTAAATTATTTATTTTAAATTCTTTTTATAATCCTCTAATATTTTATTATAGTCTATAAACTCCATTCTCGGTGCTCGACCAGACCTGATATCTATTAAACGTTTTACTATCCTCGCAAATACTATTTCTAATCTCCGTTTTTTATATATCGTAAATTTATTCCCCGGCCCTATCGTAACCGTAACCATATCAGGTAATAGCTAAATAATATCGATAACGGCGGCGGCAATCTCGGTTTATTAAACAACGTAGGCAGACCAGCGTTTTAAGAATACCGGAGGTACAGGAATAATAACTAATACTAGAGCAGTAGCTGGTACTAGAGCGTATTTAACTAATATAGCCTCTAGATTTAGCAGTATAAATTTATCGGGGAATTCGTTATAAAAGCATTAAAATATTTCTTCGTAATTAATAACGTTATCTTTAAGTTCTTAGGTCAGTTAATAATTACGTTTCTATTTAATACAGTAATATTAATAATAATTATTATCGAATTAAGCGTAATCGATAAACTTCTCGAAATCTTATTCTTCTCATTCCTTATAATTATTCGTCCTAATTATTACGCGCCTATTATTTACCTTTATATTAGAAGACGTATTTTAGCCGGGAAGGCCTCTACCAATTTATAACTATACTATAAAGATATAGAATATTAGCAAATACTTTATATTACTTAGCAATACGAAGTATATTATATAATTCTCCGCTTAAGTAATATAGAAGGGGCCCTCCTATTATAAATAGAACTTTAAATATAATCGACTATTAACGAAATTTATTATATTTAATAGAATTATATTAGTAAAGTAATATTTAAGAATGTCGACGCACTTTTTATTAGTATTATCTTCGTATTACTCTTAAGTCCGCGGGGTTTATTAAACAACGAAATCTTAAATTTAGTAGAAATAATACGCTAATTTAAATACTTTATAATACTCTTTTAATTAAATTAAGAAAAGGTTGGGGGGTAGCGGGGTACGAAGCTTGGTACCTATTTATAAATATTAACCGTAATTAGCGAAGAAAGGAAAAATGCCCGTTAATAACAATATAGCATTATTTTTAATAATTTTTACAATTAGTAATTATTTCGCCTAATCAATTTATACCTAATTAATATAAAGCTATAGAAATTACTCTATTTCTATATTAATATATTTTATTTAAGTATTAATTTAAAAATAAAAAGTTAACGTTAGTTTACAGATAATTAATAGTCTTTCATAAAAGGTAATTTAGAAACGTATTATAAATTAAGTGCTTTTATCAAATAGAATATTATTTAATAGGCCGTAGATCAAATGAATATAATTAATAAAGCAATCTATAAATTCCTCCCCTTTTAAAGTTACTATAAGTATATAGTATTATATTTTAATTAATTAGTTAACAATAATAGCAATATATTTAAAATTTAACCGAAATAAATATTTCTTAATAGTAAAGTAATATAATCGATAAATATGTCCTTTTATAGCGCTAAGGAAACGGCTACAAGCTTAAAGTATCCAGCTAAGCCCCGCTTTAGCAACTTTATTTTTACATAAAGGAAATAACTTCCATAGAAAGTCCTTACGTCGTTATATATTCCCTTTTAATAGAACTTACGTTATAAGAATTTATAAATAATATTATAATTTAGGTAACTTACACCGGGGGAATTATATTAGCAGTTAATACATTGGAATTAGAATTCTTTATTATAGTGGTCGAAAATTACTTTATTTTATTATTTAACGATATTATTTATAGCGTAGTATTCCGAAAAAGTGCGGTAAAAAACTTTTTTAATGGTTGGTAGCTATTAACGCTTTATTTTATTAATTAGGTAGGAAATAGACTTTTATAAAAACATAAATATTTCGTAATTAGCACGGATTAAATTATTAATCGATTTATTATCGAAATTATTTATATTTAATAAATATAGAGAGAAGTTTAGAGCGGGGTCTTTATTAAAGAAGTAGCCGGTTTCGAATTAAGAGGGGTTTAAAAGTAGGTATTTTTAATTGTAAATCGGTCGTCTTTTATATTATTGGGGCGGTCGTTTAGTTTACGATTTAATGGATCCGGGCGGAGGTTTTTAGAACCCGGCGTATATTTCATTAAAAAGTTAAATTGGAATAGGAATTAGGATTACTATATGTAGTATTGGGTAAGTTGTTTATTAGTTGCAAAAGTTTATAAATTTTTATAGTTTATTAGGATATCGAAAGGTTATTAGGCTCCTTCAAATTCTAGCTTCTACTACTTTAATATTTTAATAATAGTAAGGAATTCCAGATTATAGATATTATAATTATATTTTTAAATTATATATTTAATTAAGAAGTGAGTTATTAAGTATAGTGTATTATTATTCCTATATTGGGATAGGGTACTGCCCGTAGCCTAATTCAACGTATCGATTTCGATTACTGTCTTCTTAGTCTAATTATAAATCTTTAATATAGGACTCTTAGTAAAGGCTATTTTTAATACTTTAAAAGCGGATTGGTAGTTGTTATTTTAGGTCTAAGCGGCGTTTTTCTTAATAAATTTATAAAGCGGTATAGTTAAAGTAGAAAAGTCTTATATAAATTATCGATAGAAATTCATAAACCTTAGGTAGTATTATAAGGATTTTTTTGGATTTTAGGGCCGCTTACTCAATAATAGTTTTAATTTTCTTTAGATCTATTTCGATACCTTTCGCGGTGATAATTAGATTTAAATATTCTATTTGCGTAGTATAAAATTCGTATTTATTAATATCGACGTTAAAGTTTGCCCGAGCTAAGCGGTTGAAAATATTATTAATATATCGTTTATACTTTTTAATATTATTAGAGTAAATAAAATATTATCGAAGTAAGCAATTGTATAAATATTGAGAATATTATATAAAATATTATTAATATAATTTCAGAAAGCGCTTAGTGCGCCTTATAAATTAAATAGAACAATTAGGAATTCAAATAAGTTAAATTGTATAATAAACGCAATTAATTACTCTAGCCTTATTTAATACGAATATAATTAAAGGTAATAATAACGTCGAATTTAGTGAAAATTTTAACCTGGTAGATAGTGTCGAAATTTTTTTAATTAGCGGTAGTAAATAGTAGGATTTTAAGGCTATATTATTAATACTTTTATAATCGATATAGACGTAGATTTCGCCTCCTAGTTTCTTAACGAATAAGATTAGAGAAGAGGCTTTAAATTAGGATCGTTAAATGAATTTTTTAGTTAAATTATTGTTAGTTTATTTTTTAATAATATTTAATTCGTCGGGGTTAAATAGGTAGTTTCGAGCTGTTAGCAAGGTAATTCCCGGGTGGAATTTACTTTAAAATTATAAGAGCGTATTAGAAGTAGTATTTTAACGCCTTCTTATTTAAATATTTTAATATAATACTAATATTAAGAGGGGAATTTTATTTTATTTTATTCGTTGGCTTTTCGCGGTTTATTAGCTTTTTTATAGAATTTTATTATATTTTCGGATATAATTTTATTTAGAAATATACTATTCGCTACGAAATATTCATTAATAATAGCTTTATAATATAGGAAGTTTTCCTCTATTTCTATAAATAATACCGAATTAGCAATTTTTATAGTGCGGAGGGTCTCTCTATCCTCAATTCTAATTAGGCCGTTGATTTATTTATATAAGTTATTACCGAATAAATACTTATATTATCCTCCTTTTCTTACTAATCCCTCTATTATTATTTCTTCGGTTAATCTGTTGCTAATATACTTAGGATTTAGGACGCTTCTTTCTTCCTCCATTTTATCCTTTTTTTTATTTTTTTAAAATCCTCCGCTATTTAAGCCTTCATTATATAAATTATTTAGAATTTATACTTTTCAATTACTTAATTAAAAGTTATTACCAATAATTTTCGCTTATTATTAGGGTTAATAAGATTATAAAGTATATTATAAATATAGACCGGCGTATAATAATTAATATTATTAGTACAGACGCCTTTATTATTTAATAGGGCGTTAGAGAGAGACGGAGTGTTTAGGGTCGTTCTAATAAGGCTAAAAATATAAGAGTTTAATTAGGGCCGTTAAGGGTTCTCCCGATTAATATAGCGTTTAAACGGTTAATTACTTTATTTTAAAAGCGGTTAAAACGTTAACGGGCGATTCGTTTTATAATTACATAAATAGAAATGTTATATATAATATTAATTTAGGGGCCGTATATATAATCGAATTTAAATTGTCCTTTAAAGATAAATTCCCTTTCGTTTAGGATTTTTTAATAGGAGGCCTTCTTATAAATAGGGATTAGGTAAGTGCTCGGCGCATTAAATAGAGGGATAATATAGTTTTTTCTAAATTTTAAAGGAGTATAGCGTATATAGTTAGGGGCACTTTTCGGGAAATAGTTTTATAATTTATATATTAGGGTGAATTATAGAGAATTATAAGGTTAAGAAATACTTAGGGCGTAGTAAACGAACTAAGGATAATTAAGAATAATTAGGTTATCCTTTATTAAATTATAAATTAATAAATTAATAATTTTATAATAGAGTTCCGCTTATATCGTTAATTTAGAGAAGTAGGTAATATTATTTTTAATTAGGCCTCCGTTAGTAAGGTGGAGAATTTCGACGTTCTTAATTTATAATAAGGAAATTAATAATAGTAAATAAAACATTCATTAATAGAATTAAGAGCGGTATAATTATTATCGGCTAAGGAAAAATAATATAATTTACACAATTTATTAAATAAACTAATAAAGAAATTTAATAAATTAGGGTATTTGTAATAGTTATTTATAAAAAAATCATATATTTCGATTATATTTAATTATATAAGGATATTCCCCATTTTTCTTCCTAGTCTTATAAATCCGTACTTTTAATTACAATTTAATTTAGAAACTATATATTTCTTTACTAACTGATAATATTATTTTTATTACCTTAAATAGGGTTAATAAAGCCGGGTTAGTAAACGGCGATCGGATAGGCGGGGGCCGGGGCATTCTAATAATTTTAAGCGGCCATAGGGGCTATATTTATAGTATTAATTTAATAATTTCTAGCCGGGCAGTATTAACTATACTATTCTTATTAACTATAGCCGTACTAGCCTTATTAGAGAGCGGCGCTACTTTTTTTATTATTACTTCTATTAATTTTCCTTTTTCTGCGACCGAAACTACTTCCACTATAGGGCGGGCGGATTTTCTTTTTTAAAATTAATATTAGTACGGTACGCAGCCGAAAAGTAACTCTAACGGCCGTAGCGGGTATAAGCGCTTAATTATATACAGTGATCGAAAACCTCTTAGGAAATTATATTATATAGTGTAATATTAGTAGTAGATATTTTATTGAAATTTATAGCAATACTACCTTAGCTAATAGATTTGTCCGCGGCGGAAATAGAGCAGGTAGTCTTCGGTATATAAAAGGGGTTAGCAAAATTATTATAGTAAATACTATTTTCAAAGTTCTAAGCGAAGTTCTAAGCGGTTTTAACTTATTTTATATAATTATTATTAGCGGGCTAGGGGTATTAGAGAGTAAGAGCGGCTTAAACTTCTTTAGTAATTTTATTGCGGAAGTAGTAGATTTTTATAGTATTATTGAATTTATAATAATCGACGAATAAAGTAAGTTAATTGTTGAAAGTTTATTAATATATATCTTTTAATTATTTTTAATTTATTTAATTCGTAGCGAATATAAGTAATAAGGTCGATATTATTATATTTAATATTCAATTCGATAAATAGGTTTATCGTAGTCTTTTATTTCTATTTAGTATTATTGGTAAAGTACTTGAAAATTATAGTTAAATTTAATTTAATAATAGAAAAGGGCGTACCCTTTAAGGATTTAACGATATATAAAAAATATTTAACTTTAAGTACGAAGTAGGCGGCTTTATTAATTTAATATAGTTTAATTTTTATATGCTAGGTGTAGTAGTGCTTTGTGCGCTCTAAAAGGGTATTACCTTTGGCGTTGAATAGCGGGACGTACGAACGGGACAATATTAATTGGCCGCTATCGGTAGTTATAATCGATATATTAGAGTTATTCGGGGGGTTAAGGTTATTAGGGACGGTATTGTAGTTACTAGGGATTTAGGTTAGGTCGTAAGTAAAATTAATAATATTAATTTATTTTAATTAATTATAGAGATTATTAATAGCTTTAATATATTTTTTATATTATTTTTAAAAAGCGATATTAGTATTATTTTTAAAGTTAGTAAACAATTATTTTAAAGTAGCGATTTCTTTATATAGTTCGTTAATTTTAAATTTATATTAGAGAACCGTATTAGTTAAATTGCTATTGAGCTTGGCAATTTCCTTTTAGGATTCCTCTAATTTTTTTTCAGCTCTTTAGGCGCGGTTGTAGGCTTTAATAATATTATTATAAATTAAACGACTTAAGGTAATAATTACATCGCGGGAGATAGGGATAGTTATAAGAGCGAAAGAATATTCTATAATCGAAATTAAAGGAAGGCTAGTAAAGAGATTACTATGAAAGTTTATAAATACCTTTATAAAATCATTATAAATTACTTAATTTACGGGGTTAAAAGTTTAAAGAGCTCTGACTACAGTAGTTATAATAAAACTATTTATAATAATTAGGATATTTAATATTAATTGGTAGATTAATTGTTATAGTAGTAATCTTTTGCGGTTATTATTTTAGAGGTAGGAGGGGGAGAGAGGATTAAATACTTAATTAATTAATTTTTAGTTCGGATTTAGTAATATTAGGGTCGAGTTTTATATTTGTCTTGTTAATAAGGGTTTAAGTTTTTAAGGTTGTAATATGTGATTGCAATTAATTAATTGATTGATTTTTCCTTTGAGCGTGCGTAGTGTAATAATAAGGTATAATAAATTATTACGGGGCGAGTTACTATTAGGTATGGGATAAGATATGCGTTGTTGTGCGGAGAAGAGGAAAGGAAGGTATGCGTGGAGGATTAGCTATATGGGCGAGAGCCCTAGTAGGCTAGTCTGTGTACGCGTATACGTGTAGCTGTACGTGACTGCTGTGCTCTAGGTATAGTATACGAGGTAGTCAATGTAGTGCGAAAATGTCACAGGCTAGCCCTATGACAGTACCTTACATAATAAATATCAAGATTTTAACTTAGATTATAATTATATCGTTCTTTAAACTTTAAACGTCGGCCTTAAGGGTACTATTATTATTATACAAAGTATTATTCTAAGTCTAAAGAGTAGTAATTATTATTTGTAACGTAGTAATTTAATTTTGTAAAATAGTAGTAGGGTTAGTTTAATTGGTTATAATACGTAGAGGTATTCGTAAAAATCTACGAATTAAATGATAATTTTCGGAAAAGAAAGGAAAAGATTGGGAGGCGAATTGAATTGTTTTTTTAAAGAAAATATAAAAAAGTAGGATATTAAAATCCAAATAAATAATTGAAATAAAAGTTGAAATAAACTAAGTAAATAGTTCTTGGGTCGATTAATAGAATTGAAACCCCCTAAGCTGCAGGAATTTATAAATAAATAAAGTAAAGGAATTAATTAAGTAGAACTGAAATAGGACTACTTCCGTTAGTGGATCCACTTTTTAAGCGGTAAAATACTATAAATTTAATCGTAAATTAAACTAATTACGCTTTGAATTTGCCGGCGGTATATATATCCGCATAGGGTTCTATACCTTATCTCCTAGCTATAATTTTGGCTGTGCCCGTCGTTATAAAAAAAGTTAATTGAAAATCCGGGTTACTAAAGCGGTAAGGAGATGTAGAGAAATATTATTACGACCCGTGATTAGCTATCGACTAATTAGAGAGAAAGATAGTTAAGTATTATAGTATGTAGATTGGGTAAGTGATTGGCACTGCTAATCTAACGAATATAATAAATAATTAACTATGGGGAGTAAAAAGGAAGAGGAGGAAGTGCGAGTTTGGCTAGTACGACTAAATATAGGAATGAAGTGGGTCCAAGACGGGAAGGGTGGACCGTTACGTAAATGGATATACCCAATCAGAAGGTATGGATCTTAGTACTGACACCTTATATTCTTTAAATAACTCCTTATTTTCGTTAGTACTACGTTTTTTATATTCCCTTTCCTAATTATCATCCTCCTATTCGAATTCCTAAACCAATTTATTTCTTTTACTATTTTCGTATTATTTTTTCCTTTCCCCTACCGCCTTTTACGTTTCCTAACTAATTCATAATATTCTTTTTATATTACTGTTTAATATAATCCCGTTTTATATCGCCTTTTCTTTCTTCGCTTTCTTTAATAACCGGTATTAAAAGATAATCCTCCTTAATTATTTTAATAATTTCGTATAATTATAATTTCCGTAATGATCTATCCGCCAGATTAAGCTTTTCTACCTAATATTTAAAACCGAAATTATATATTGCTAATTTTAATATTCACTAATTCTATTACGTATTAACCCTATCCTTACTTTTAAAATATTAATAGTTTAAATAATTTATAATAATAAAAGAAAGTTAATTAATATATAATAAATACTATTTCTATACTTTTAGCGCGTTTATAATTATTAATAATTCTGTTATTAATGTTATAATATATTTTTTCTAAGGATTCTTTATAAGAAAAGAATGTAATACGGTACTAATGTATTTTATATAATTATATTAATATTACGCTAATTATAAAATTGGACGTATCTATTTTTATTTAAATTGGTAAGGAAAGATTAAAATATTATAATATCGATACCTTTTAAAATAGCTGTTTTAATTTTTTGAATATTATTTTGACCGGCTTTGATAATCTGAACGGTTTCTATTTCTTTCCCTTTAATAAATTTATTAACGGAGCTATAATTTTAAAATAGGATGTTATAAATTATCGATAGAACTTTATAAACTTTAAAAAAATTTAAATATTATAAATATTTTTTAAGGCTTCCTAATCCGTAATTATTATAACCCTCTCTAAATTTATTAAAATACCTTCGGGCGAAACTATATAATTTAAACACGAACCCCTCTTAATATAAAATTTATATTTATTTAAATTAATGTATTAATTACGTTCGTATAAACGTTAGAAAACTTTTTTAATATATTTATAATGGTTTTTTTTATTCTTACTATAGATTATAATATTATTAAAGTAAGCGATATAAATAATATTATTTAAACCTACTAACGTATTATTAATATACGCTTAGAAAATAATAAGAATATTAATTAATTCTATCAGTATAATTAAAAATTTATAATATTTATACTTTATATAAAACGCTATCTTCTCTTTATCCCTCTATTCAATCCGAATATAATAATATACGTCTTTTAAATTTAATTTTATAAAAGTTTTTATTAATAATAACCAATCTAAATTTTTTAAATAAAAGGTAATATCATACGATTCTTCTTCGTTATTTTATTAAATATATAGTAATTAATATATAATTTTAATTTACCTCCTTTCTTTAGAATAAGAATAATAGGAACCTCTACCGGGCTAATAAACGGACGAATCTATCCTTTATATAACGCCTTCGCTAATTATTCCCGGAGTACTTTTAATTCTTTAACGTTAAATATATAAATAGGGCCTTAGGGAACGGACTCTCCTTCGATTAAATTAATATAATATTTTAAATGGTCGTACTATAATAGGAATATAGCCGACGTTTCGAATATTTATTGAAACTCTTCGTACTTTAGAGGGATTGTTAATTCGGCGGAAATTATTTCCTCCTCTTCGGGTTCGGCGACGGGCGGCTTCGGAATTATTAATTTTAATAAGGGTTCTAACGGTAAGTAAATTCCGTTTAATGTAATTTTAAAAATTTTAAAAGTTATATCCGGGAATATATTAGAGAATATAAGAGTAAGTATATTAGAAAGAGTATCGGGGGAATTCGGGATATCCGGTAGGGTTAAAAATTCTATACGTAAAGATAGGGGAATTTCAAAAGGGATAGTCGAATATAGTAGGGGGTTAAAATTATTAATAGACTTTCATACTTCGTTTAAGTCTAAAATAAAAATTAAATTCTATTGTAGACTATGAAAAAAAGTTATAGCTTCGTAAATATTTTTAGTCGGCTCTTTACTCGTTTCTATATTTTATATTTTCATCCGAAACTAGAACTTTTTTTAACGCTAATTGATTTTAAAATTATATTTGTATAATTAAGGGTAACCGAAAATAATGTCTATATTAAGGGAATTAATAATTATAAATATAATTTCCTTCTTCCGCTTAATATTATAAGAGTCGCGTATTTTAATAAAATAGGTAATCGAATTATATATAAAAATAAGTTAAAAAACGAAATTAATAAAATAGTAATTTATAAAATTTTATTTTAATATTTAATAAGAATAAATACCTTTTAATAAAGTTTAGTTCCGCGTTGGAATTTATTCAATTATAAATTTTCTACTAATTTCTATATATTTCTAATAACAATTTCGTATTTAAATATAATTATAATATACTTACGCTTCCTTAGGCCGAAATAATTACAATCCTTATTAATACTACCGGTTTAATGTTCGCGCTTTAAATTAGGGTACTATAGGGAATAGGGTATTAATATAATATATAATTTAGTTTATTATAATTATAATAAATATATTTAATATAGGAAAGTATTAGATATTTAAATTTACTATATTTATAGTGAATATCATACGGTTTTACTACTTAATATAGGCTATACGTATATTTAAATTAATTATAATAATAATATATAATATTAAAATTGGTAGAAACTGTAGGTAAAGGACGAAAAAAATCATTAGGATTAAGAATAAATATAGGAATAATAATAAGAATAGAGGTAGGAAGAAAAGAATGAGTAAATAAGTAGGGACGCGGTATTTAAAAATATTAATATTATATTATTAATTCCAAAATTTCTAAGCTTTCTAATCGTTTTATATACGTTACCGCCTCAAATAATATATTAATACCATTTACTAATAAAATGCTATTATATAATAGGGACGTAGGCGGTTAATTTATTATAGGACGTGCGAATATTTTAATCATTTGTAAAATAAATTAAGTTTTGCGGTATAAAAACGGTTATAAAACGTACAAATAATTTCGGTAATACTTTATTATATTCGTTTAAAATTAGTAAGGGTAGAGTATTTAATAATTTAAATATTATTATTATATTCTTTCTTTAGAAAAGTATATAGGTTTTTCTAAATAAGAATATTATGGATAGGGTTTTAATCGATTTTCTTCTTAAGGGTTATAATATATTTAATTCATACGTTTTTAGAATTACCTTTAATATAATTAATAATGAAAGAAAGGGGTGTCCGGGGGTACTTGAAATAGTAATTATTAATATTGAAAATAAAATTATATAATTATGAGGAATTTTCGCTAATGAATTTAAAAATATTAGCTTTAGGGCAATATTTAAATGAAGTAATAAGTTACGTCGGTTAAGTAAATATAAAAATAATAGGCACTATAATTTAGGGAGCGATAATAGGAATAAAGAAAATTAAGAGGCGCGCTTAATTATAGAAAAAATAATCCTAATAGCGGAATCCGAAAGGAATAAGAGGGTAATTACTAAATTAATTTTACCCTAAATAAATCTATAAAATTATTTTAATTATAAAAAAATGTATAAGATAGGAGGTAAATTAAAAGTAATTCAATAACCGCTACGCGGGATTCGAAAAGTCTTTACTTCTATACTATAATATCGTTCTCTAAATAATAAAAGGGATTGCGTAAAATATATAAGTGTGACGGCTGGTACCATTTGGGCTGTCATGTGCTGTTATAGGTCTTATTTACGGGTATAGTTTAGATGTTTCAGGTTCTGGGCTTGGCTTTAGCGGCCTCCTTCCTAGAATTAGGGTATAAAACCTAGTCCCTCCTATCTAGCCTTCCCTTTTGGGATTTCTTCCTTCTTTAACTTCTTATCTTTAATTTAAATTATTTAAATATATACCGTTTAGCTACGCCGTAATATTATAAGAAGTTCCTTTACAGACTAATTTTTTAATAGATTAATTAGATCGTACTCAATACTCTTCTTTCGATATCGACGACGACGATATTAGAGTCTTACGATACGACCTAATTGGCCGCGTAGCTTTACTTATATTAACTTATAATATAGATTACTTATAGTGGAAGCTAGTTTACGTAGCCTTACCTATATTAACTCCTCCGAGTCTCTATAATTTTACTTTACTATAGGTCGGGCGTATCTTAACGGCGTCTTTCGGCCCCGTATACCTAGCCAATCCTATCCTCAATAATATCGTTTTATCTAATTCCTTTACTTATTTTCTAAAAACTTCTCTTACAGCGTTAAATCTAATTATTTAGACATTTTGTAGCGGTAGCGCTATTTTGAAAGCTGCGTAGCGGACGTATTAGCCTTATAATTAAATTTAAATTAGTATACGAATAATAAAAATTACTTTTAGCGGGCGCTTTTATAATAAAATTACAATTTTATTTATTATTATTATGAATAATTTATTTATTTCTATATACGGGGAAGTAAAACAATATATTTAAGAACTATTTATTTAGTTTATCCTTTTATTTATATACGGGTTTATAGAACCGTATCCCTACCTTTTTCATTATTTATTTACTTTAATTGGAGTGCAAATAATACTGCGGTTTATATCCGGTCTTTATTATTTCCAATAATTGTAACTATAGTACCCCCTCTTTAATTTAATATTAGTATATAAGACGGATTTTAATACCGTTTTATTTTTTCCTATTTTATTACTCTATTCTCTACCGATAATTTAGCACTCCCTTTGAGCTTTAATAATATTTTAACCGCAATTAATAGAAAAATTATTTAATGCTTAGGGTAATATTATTTTTGAAATATAAAAAAACTATTTTTAAATTAATTAAGCGAGTTAAAACCCTTATTAATTTAGAAGACTTTATTATTTCTCTCTAAAAGCCTACGGATAGAGTGCGGCTTAAACTATACTTCCCAAAAACGGAAAAATTTAATAGTACCTCTTCCTATTAAAAAACCTAATTCCCTATAATTACAACTAAACTAAAATTGGATAATACTTCTATAAGTTCGGAGAAAGTTTAATTTTTCTATATTTATTCCTAATTCGAAGAAAAAGTCTAATAACTAGTCTAACCTCAACTTATTTAAAGGTAATACCAACCTTCGGCTATTTTAAATCAACTCGCTCGCCATTTCGATAACCTGTATAAAATTTAAAATATAGAGGAGAAGATTCAAATTATCAAATAATATAAGGATAAGCATTTTATAGCCTTTTTCGCCCGGTTTAAACGTTTTTTCTACTGCTATAGTGCAAATAAATAATTAAAGTATATTTAAATAACTACCTTACGTCGGGCTATTTTATCCGATTTTAAAGAGAAATTCTATTTTATTAATAAATCTAATAATTTCACCGACTTCGTAAGTAAATTATAGCGATTGGCCGGCTCTTTACTTTATTTATCCAATAAAACTATTAGTAATAGGGGTAATAACATAGATATTAGCGCTATTATTTCTATTAATAGTTTAAACCTTTCGTATATACCCGAAAATGTAGAATCGGATTGCTCTAACAATAATAACGTAGAGGAATTTATAACAGAATAATAGAACTACTTAATTAAGTACGTTTAATAGACCCGTACTAAGGGGTTAGGAATTATTTAATTTCCTAAGTGGCTAATAAAGGAGATAAATTTAATAGAATATATCGGAGGAATATAGGGATTATTATATATATAATCAGATTTTTAATCGCTTCCGGGATAGAAGCTTATTACGTAGGGGAGGAATATAATAGTTAGTACTATTTAGGCTATTATATACCGTCATAGGTCTTATTTACGGGTATAGTTTAAATAGTTCAAGTTCTAGGCTTGGCTCTAGCGGCCTCCTTCCCAGAGTTAGGGTATAAAACCTAGTCCCTCCTATCTAGCCTTCCCTTTTAGGATTTCTTCCTTCTTTAATTTCTTATCTTTAGTCCAAGTTAGCCAAATACACACCGTTTAGCTACGCCGTGACAATAAGGAGGTAAAAGAGTAATCGCTATCCGAATTATTGTTGTTTATTTCTTTGATAATCGGCTAATAATATTAGGATAAAAGAGGAAATTATTATTAAAAATTATCGTCGGTTGCAATAAGAAGGGTAATAAATAATTCTTACGTACCGGAAATAAAGGGAGGGGTTTCTTCGGCGGTCCGAAAGACGGATCGTCCACTACGTATTTATATCCTATTAATAACGATTTAATTCTTATAAAAGAAATTATTAATATATTAGGATCGTAAAGGAAAATAGGTTAAAGTGCCTACGGATAGCGTAAGTACGTAGGGGACGTTAAAGTAAGGGGAGGATTAAAGATATATTAATAGCTAACCTCGATAATTCTAGAGGCGAATTCGACCGGCTATTTATATTATTGTAAACTCTATCCTATAGTAGCTAAATCTACGACGGCTCCGAACCGTTCCAACGCTATACTACAACGCTTATACTATACGGATATTGGCGCTCCTTAGTACTAGTACGGGTCTAACGCCTAACAGGTCCCTAACGATCTAATAGCAATAGCCAAGCTTAACCCCCAGGCTCTAGCCCCATAACACTTATAATATTCTAAACTTTTTTTATACCCTTTATAATATCGTCGGGTAATATATCTATGTTTTCTTCCTTATTATCCTCGCCTTTTCTTATTTATTACTCTTATTCTTACTCTTCTTATTATTGCTACTCTTACCGTTCCTACTCCTACTCTTACTTTTATTCTTACTTCTAGCTAACTTTCCGCCGCTATCCCCATTGCTTTTGTCCCTACTTTTACTCTTACTTTTATCCTTACCCTTATTCTTACCCTTATTCTTATCTTTATAGTTAAAAAAGCCCCGCTTATAACTCGGGATATAAGATAGGTGACGTTATTCGTACAGGTAGCCCTAATATTCGTATACGCTGATTTAGTTAGCGGGCGCATTAGGAACGCTAGGGAGGCGTAGAATACTAACCCTTATTAGAATCCGAATTAGCTATATTGTTTTATTAATAAAAATACCGTCGGATAATTGTAACTTTAGCGATCAAAATATAAGTGTTGAAGTATGAATATGATTTAAATCAATAGACTTGTATAGGTTAGCGCATTCTGCAAGGTATATATGTGTTTGGTTTACAGTTCGGATCCAATCCGCGATTTAGACCAGTTTGGGCTTCGCCCAACCTATAGTAGCGCTAGGTCTATTTTAGGTAGAAAAGTGGGTATTTATAGGTCTATGGGTCTATAGTGTGGGCATGGCGCGCCAGCGCCCCGGCCGTCAGGCCATCAAGCCACCCCAAGCTGGTCTGAGCTTCTGAGATAATTCAGTTCCTGACCCCGAATGATGGATCGATGAGTGAGTGTCCGGCCTGCACTGGGAAAAAGAGATGACCCTCTTGCGCACTTGCACATCTTGATCGAACTGAACTCAACAACAGCAGGCATGTCCGGATCAGACCAACCTGGAACATACGATGCCCTGGGAGTGCCTTCCCTGCTCCGGCTCACTCCCGTGCTGCTCTCCCCGGGCCTTATGTCAGACAGACGCCCCAGTTCTTCCTGCCTGCCGTCATGCATGCCGCGCACCCGATTACAGTGAGCGCACAGAGCACATTTGGGAATTCGGGAAGGAAACCGTGAACTGTGAAGGACGTCTGAGTCTTCCTGCCTGCCGTCAAGGTGGTCATCTCCTGCCCCGGCCTGTCCTGCCATCGTCACGGCAGTAAGTAACCAGGACAAGTGGTCCGAGCAGGCCGCAGTGAGAGTGAGCACTCAAGTTGAACTGGGGCCAGTGTCCACACAACCAAGGTAGAGGTACGTACCACCCCGTCGAATGAGGTCATGACGGGGGAAGTGAAGGGAAAGAAGGGAGAATGTGACTGGAGCAGTCTCCCCCCAGGCCCGGTGGGAAACTGAATCAGAGCCTCCAGTCGGACAGAACGAAACAGTCATTTTCACCGCTAAACCGGCGTCAGCTTCGATAAGGGCTCATCTAGTTCAATCGGCGCCGTCGAGTGGTCGTAAGAATAAACCGGACACCTTACCGTCTTTCTCAACACCAACGAGCGGTATTGGACTGTCCGTATTCGGTTTATTCTTACGATCGCTCGGACGTATGCCTAAACAACGGGACGGCCCGGGCCGCGCAAGCATTCCATCCGACCTGACAGATGGTTTACCGGTCTGGGTACCGCTCCTACTCATCCAAACCGGTTCTTTCTAGTCCATCCGATGCTTCGCAACTACCTGTCCAAGACTGGATCCCACTTGTCATGCCATCTCATGGATGGAAGAGCCATGCTCAGTCTCCATTGCCCGCGCAAAGGAAAGAATTGGCCGTCTGACTGAGATAAAGGAAGAGCGGGACAGGCGTGAGCCGGAGCAGGGCAGGCATTCTCGGGCCTCATACAATGTTCTGATACTACGGATTCTCTTGCTCGTCTTCCTCAGTTAGTTCAAGATGTGCAGGTGCGCAAGACAGCCACCCCAGTCCAGGGGCAGGCCGGCACACTCACCGTCATCGCCAACCACTACACTTGAAGGAAGGATGTCCTTTCCATTACAACACCTGCAACCAAGAGCGAGCATTCAGATCAAGCAGTAACCGTAGTAGCCGTTGCGGAAGGTGCAGCAATCGGAAGGGCGGATGGCCAGGTATAAAGCTTCCCCCCCCCCCTGCGTTCATCTCATGATGTTCTTTTCTCTTTTTTTCTTCACCAGCGTTATTACCATTACCATGGTACCAATCCCCTACACATCACCCGATTTTGTTTACGCCGAGGGCCTCAGGGCCACCGCTCCCGACGCACCCGTATGGGTTGTGGTCGTCACTGTGGCCAGTGTCTTTTGGGTTCTCGCCCACCCCAAGGACCTCTGGTGGCCGTTGTTAGTCAACCTCACTCCATCCACAGCCCATATGAGCTAACCAAAGAATTAGTCGGTCACCTGGAGAAATCCTGGCGGAGCTCGAGCGCCTAGGAGAGAGTCCTCGGCCTGAGGAGCCGCTGCCTCCCGCGTGGGCGGTGGCAGTGCATCCGAGGTATGCCGTTCTGAGAGTAACCTTCTCGAGACCAATGACTTCCATGTACTGACCTTCTTCTTACACAGGGCCGTGCGACTCTCCAGTGGGTGCGCTCTGCCGCCTTGTGGGTGGGCGCCCTCTGGGCCAGTGCCCACTAGCGGTGGCCTGAGGTCCTCCAGCGGCGCAGTATAGTTTTCTTTCATCACTAACAAAAAAAAACGGCCTTCACGAAAGTGAGGGAACTTGGTTGGGGCGGGCAAAAAAAAAAAAAAAAAATTTGTTCTCACATATCCTGCGTCGCGGGAACACTCGACATCAGTCATCACTACACTTCTCAGGTATGTTCTCTCTCAGTCCCTTACACCCCTTCTCTTGCTCTGGCAATGATGTCTGACAGTCACGAAGGCAAGCTTCCTCAACCTCCTTGGCGCCCACGTGGATGCGTCGTTTTCTTCCATCAGCCTCAAGGACCTCATCCCTTTCGGCTCCCGCTTGGTGGCATTGGCGGATCCCTCTTTTCCAGCTTGCTTGAGTTCCTCTTCGAGTCGCTTCTCTTCGGCCTGTTTCTGGACTTCGGCCTGCTTCCGAGCTTCAGCTTGCTCGAGTTCCTCTTCGAGTCGCTTCTCTTCGGTCTGTTTCTGGGCTTTGGCCTCCATGTGTTGCTCTTCGAGCCGGTTCTGGGCTTCAACTTGCCTGTGTTCCTCATTGATCTGCTCCTCAAGGCACTCCCGGCCTTCTTCGGCCTGCTTCCGAGCTTCTTCGGCCTGCTTAGCTTCGACCCGGTCGCGTTCCTCGAGGCGTCTCTGAGCTTCTGTCCGCTTGCGCTCCTCATCGACTCTCTCTGCTCCTTAAGCCTCTTACCACCGAGGCCATACGACATCTTCAGTTCCATCTCGGACATCTCCCCGGGATCCGGAAGTTCCAGTCTTGTCATGCAGCAGCAATTGACGGGGGATCCGGGTCGCTTCCTTCTGTGGCTCGCATTTGGCACCCGCGAACACGAATACTCTCGGGTTCTCCAAACACAATCAACACAACAACTTTGACTTCAGGGTTGGTTTGGTCGATATTCTTTCAAGATAGCGGTGGGCAGCGCATTTTCAATCGATGGAGCTCGCTTTCGATTCGCGGCTGGCACATAACTCCTTATCTTTCTCTCATGCTCTCATCCAGTTCATTACGACCAGGTTCAGTCATCTGCGGCCTCTTCTCCTACAAACACAGTACATCACCACCGAAGAGAAAACAAAAGATTCCGCAGCACAGCTTCTGGACATGCACACCCATCTTGTTCTTCCGTTTGTCGGCTGGTTTGAACTCCATCAACCTTCCTCCACATTTTTTGACGACAAGGTTGTCTTTTCAAGCGACTGCTTTCAGGTTTCCAGCACCACCAATACCACGACCGCCTCTGGAGCCAGGTACGAGGGAGATACCGGTTGCGGCATGCTCTGAGTCTGCTCATTTGAGCTTCGGTCTTTTGCACTTGAAAGTTTCAGCGTTCGCACTTCAGAGGCCAACTACGACACATCACGCGGCAGCAACCCTGACAAAGTTTTACCTTTCTCACCATTTGCATTGACTAGTAATGCTCAAAATCATACAAACCCAACCGCGATATGCATGATTTCCGATTCATGGCTTGCCCGTGCGTCTAACAGCATTCGGCTCACGGCCACGGCAGCTTGAGCCCTTGGAATACCATTCTACGCTCAAGCAAGAACGATTGCAATACCATCATATACAGCAAACATCCACACCCTACTCGCATTGATGACACATCACATGATTTTCATCATATTCGTCTTGCGGACGTCGATGGCCGAAAGCTCAAGACAATATTGGAGCAGATTGGAAACCCAAGGCAGTGTTAGGATCCGCCTTTTAAAGAGCCGGAAAATCCCATGCAGATCTCCGCTGCTTCCCCCAAGAACGCAAGGGCATCCAGCGCAGCATCTTGTTACAACCTCACTATTCACAGCGGACTTGGAAATATTAAGAGGCATCTTCTTCACCAATAATACAATATTTGGGTACCAGTTTCCGACATAACACTTCTTATCTCTACGCTGTTTGCCCGGCACCGTTTCTTGGATCCAGTGGCGACCGTTTTGCACCCAGGCTCGTCTCTTTGGTTCCGCGTCCATCGATATGAATCTGGGAAATTTGGGTCATTTCGACCTGCAATGAGATTTGAGAGACGAGGGATGGGGACCATCGCAACTTGCGGCATGGGGCAGAATCTGTCGTGTTTGTGCGGTTCAGGTATGCCATCACCGTCATTGAACTGGTCCAACAACACGACCCCAGTTAGTTACCTGTACTGACATATTATCACAGGTACCGGGATTTTGGAATGGAAAATGGGCAAGAAAACACACACACACACACACACACACACACAAAGGGAATTGAGGACAGATCACAAGAATGGTGGAGGTTTCGGCAGGAAAGTGTTTGTGAAATCTGTTGTGCATTGCGAAAAAAAAAAAAAAAAAAAAAAAAAAAAAAAAAAAAAAAAAAAAAAAAAAAAAAAAAAAAGGAAGAAGGGAATTCGGGACAGGTCACAAGAGTGGTGGAAGTTTGGGCAGGAAAATGTTTGTGAAATATGTTGTGCATTGCGCAATTGTGCGGAGGCCTGGCTTTAATGGAGATCTTGGATGGAATCAAAGTTTGGAAAGGGAGCACCAAAGGATTTCGGGCGAGATTGTCGGGCGAGATTGTCGGGTGAGATTCTGGAATGAGTTTGGTAGCCACCTGACTTGGGGGGGGAGGGTTTTGAGGTACATGTGTGTGAACAAGAGGGCTTGTGTCGTGGACATTCTGGTTGAGTTGTGCAGAAATGAAGGACTGGAGCAACTGGAGGCAGATGATATCGGATGAGATTCGGGAGACAAACCTTGTGGTTAAGTGCGGGAGAATGAGAGATGATGTGTTGCTTGGAAAAGGAAGTACTCGGATGTGCGGGAAAACTGCCTGTCTATCGGTACCCTGAGAGCTGCGGTCATGGGACATATGCACCGGAGATAGCTGCATTGCACCCAAATATGCACACGCATAGCATGCCCGGAGAGTCAGAAAGTGTGAGTCGGAGACCGGACTCGGACACCGGACTCGAAACCAGTCAGGCAAGATACTTCTACCTCAACATCTGCGTTTTGATGCAGCCCGGTGGCGAGAAAGAGGGGGAAGCATGAACTGTTGGAATATTTCTCGCGACTTAAAACCCGACACCCGTTCTTCTTTTCTCCCTCCTTCACCAAACATCTTTCTCATCCATTCTCCCCATCATCAACACCCAGCAAAAGCTTGTCCCTATCATCAACACCCAGCAAAAACTTGTAAGTTCTATTGAGCATTGCTTCCCACTTACCAACATTGCTCCGCTAACCTTGAACTTCTGTCCACGAGCAGTTAAAGCCAAACCCATCATGTCGTCCATTCGGGCCACTTCCCCCGGGTATGACGCCCCGTTCGACCGACAACCTGAGCCTCGCGGTCCGTTCCTTGAGACGCACTACCCCCATTACGAAGACTGGAACAAGCACCTTGCCGATGATCTCAAAATCAAGAATAGTAACAATGAGTGGAAACACTCATTTCAAAAGATGACTTACTCTCTTCGCTCCTGGTTTCCCTATTTTTCCTCCAAAGAAGCACTTCAACAGCCACCTCCTCAACCGCCCGTCAAGCTCAGGCCGCCCCCAGAAGCGAAACGGAAGTTCAAATCCGTTCTCATTTCTCACCACTTCCGTGCCGAGATAACCCGGTATCTTGCCGAGTCCATCCACAATTGGGAGACTGTTAACCCGACGGAATGGTACATGGAGCTTCGCCATTTCTTCATCGATCTTCCCACGCAGCTCAGGGAGCTGGAGGAGCATTTGACTGGAACCTCCTCCATGTCCTCCATCAACGACAACGAAGAAAACCAGGCCGACACCCGCGCTCTGGCTAACTGGACCTCCTACCAACTACCCCCCGGCTTTGCCGGCCCTACTTCCGTCTCCGTCTACCCACACCGCCGCTATCCCAACCTCCGCCACAGCCGGCGGATCGTCTTCTCGCAACGTCTAAACATCAAAGACAACCACAACAGCGGGTGGCTGGCAGGCCGCTGGCTCGTAGTGGCCTACCTCTTTGCTGCGACCCCGGAAGCAGTCCAGGATCTGGACGTGAAGAGTATACTACTGTCTTCCTGCACCCCTGGCCGTGGTAACATAAACACCATGTCGTCTCTCAACGCTTACAATGCCGTCAATCCTCCATTGTCCATTTCGTCCGGCAGTCCAGAGTGGTGGTTGCTACCGACGAGAGATATCTTCTTCCAGCTTCAGCGTCGTTACGATCTGATGACCATGGCCGAGGCGAATACTACGGATGAGATGCTCGCCACAGCCTTCATCTCCCACTACCCCGATGTCTATCACAAGCCATTTGCCTACGGCTATGATTACGATTCCTCCGATGCCGACTACAAACGCCGGCTGCGTGACATGGAAGGGCGGCTGCGTGACATGGAAGGGCGGCTCCGTGACATGGAGCGGCCGCGACCTCTCCCATTTGTACGCGCGCGACATGGACATGGCCATGGAGTCGGCGGAGGTATCCTTCCGGAACTCAACGACCGTTGTCAGTGGATTGATCGGATGTGGCCGGTTTTGATGACGGGTCAGGACATAAAGAAGCAGACTGAGGGCGTGAAGACGGCTGGTACACCATGTGGAGATACATATGGTGCTTCGAGTACTACCTCCAGCATCTCTAGCATCTGCAGGACCCCCAGTACATCCAGTGCCTCTTCTCAAGATGGTTATAGTACCACCACCTTCGACGACGATGACGAAGGGACATGAAGTGATACCACCACCTCCGACGACGATGACAAAGGGAGTGAGTCCTTCCTCTTCAGTATGCTTATTGGCTTTATCGGTGTCGCCATTGTATGGAGCGAAATCTGTCCTAAGAACTAGCTCTTCTCCTACCTACGCTTCACAATGCCTTTGCAAAAGCTGAAAGACGTATTTCAACAAGCACATCCAGATTCATAGGTACCTACCTAGACAAACACTCAAGATTGACAAGACGTTGGTTCGCTGTCTACCTAACTCTAGAGAGTCATGCATGCGGACGGCAAATTTTCTTTTTGTTTTTGAAACAGGACCAGAAAGGTCTCTTATGATTGGTGGATTGGCATGTACCTAGCACAACCTTCACCTACAAAACTCGTTGAGGCCAGAAATTTTGAGAACGTCTACTTGGAGGTCATCGCTGTTTTAGTGGGTCATGTATAGTGTAGTACTAAGTTGCTCGACAACCCGCCGTTTCCAAACACACAAATAACACAAAATAATGCATGATCCTACAACTTTGAGGACTTTCACAACTATTACTACTTAATTTACCTTTTGAACGTTGTTATAATACCCTCAAAGCTCAGAGTGTCCGCGTGGTATTCCCCAAGTGGTCAAGTCCCGGCCCCGCTGGTTTACACCCACATACGTTACCGAATGTT
The DNA here is from genome assembly GCF_033439725.1 of Neurospora tetraspora. Classification (NCBI taxonomy): domain Eukaryota; kingdom Fungi; phylum Ascomycota; class Sordariomycetes; order Sordariales; family Sordariaceae; genus Neurospora; species Neurospora tetraspora. Next base: position 654,177 of record NW_026944393.1, read on the forward strand.
TGTAAAATAAAATCGAACATGGACAGTCTACTACGACTTACGTCAGTTCGGGAAAGCTGTTACAGAACGGTGAGATATCTCGTACTGATCTAGTAACATATTGCTTACTGCCCAGGCTCTAATACTTGTTCTACGATCAAGGGTCCAAGGGGATAGATTGAATTTATACTAGAACACGGAAAAAAGGCGTCTAGATACGTGCATTAAGATATTGAAGGTGTGATTTCTTGACCCGGAACGTGTTCTGCTTATTTCTCACGACGGCTCCGTTACCTATCTGCTAAGTAGGTAAGTTTCCGCATAGGTACACATTACACCAATGCCTCACAGGCTAGATGACCGGTCGTGAGGACATTCTGGTCTCCGGATGACATGACTGGCAGCACTTCCTCCTTATGGGGACCTGAAATATGGGAAGAAACAGAGAAACTTCCACTGCAAGTTGGTCTTCCCTGTAGACCACTACATGTAGTTGAACTATTATTTGCACCTCCATTTGCACCTCTATTTGCACTTCCAACCCCCAGCCAGCACCGTGCAGGTTACGCCCAAACATTAGGCGCTAGGTATGTCTGGGAAACGGGACCAAACGTTGAGCATGGCCTCGTGGATATTAGCTAGCTAGGAACGGAGAAAAGAACGAGCAAAGCGAGGAAGAAGGAAATGAGGGGAAAAGACAAAAGGGGTAGAATACCAAATGAAGGCGAAATAGGGTACACTAGGGTTGGGTATTTACCTACCTACCTTCATCCACAACAACTACCTCTACAATTTTTTGGACCCTGAGGTGGTTTAGCCATCTCAAAGACCAGTTCGGCTACCTACAAGGACCAGCTCCAGTCGGCTAGGTACCTTGATGAAGGAATCAAGCGCTTGTAACAACGTAGCGGAATTTTTCTCTGCATCTGTCTACGCAAAGGGGCAACTGTTAATATACCTTAATCTCTTTAATAACATGGGGATAAGATTAGCTTATTCTGAACCGGACGGAAGTGTTCCTACCACATAGCACCGCAGCTGGTGGGTGGTGGATAGCACGGTCCTCTGGGTAGCAGCCGTAGAGGTAGGTAGGTACCAGTACCTACGGGTTCCGTTGCGGACGTTCTCAGCCAGTAATTGCCGCGCTGGCTCCCCGAGGTTCTGACCGCCGACGCTTGTGTTGACGGAGATTCCTCTGTTGTTGCGGCTGTGGTTGTTGACGCCTGTGTTGACGGAGTATGGAGGCTATGCTTCGGCCAGTGGCTATATTCTCGGTTAGCTGATTCCAACACACCCTCGAAATATCGCGTAACAATGAATGAGAGTTGAAGCTAGAGGTAACTTACAAGAACCACCATGACTTACTCCGGCTTAACAAACCACTCAACTCCCACCATGTCGCAGGTGGTGCGGGATTGGCAACAGGGATCGGCTTCAAGGCGCTGTCAGTGGTCGATCCGTGATCTGGTCTTGCTTCCTCCAGCACAAATACAAATACAAACACAGGAATGTGGCCCGACGACTGGTTGATGCTTTGGCCGACACCGGCGCCACCCTCCGAAGTCCGTTGGTATGCTGGCCACGGTCCAAGTGGCGGACTAGGTTCCATCTCCGCTTCTGGCGCTGGTGTCGGTGATATAGAAACGCTGACACTGCCAAGCTATCTGTTGGTTACATCGATATTGACACTTAGACTAATGGGTTTGATGTTCTGGCTGAGTCGGAATGAAGCGTAGACGCCCTTGTACGCCATGAGGAGCAGATCAAGCTCTCGATTGGACACCACAGGGGAATTCGGAACGGGTGGAAGGCTTTCGAAGGGGCCGGGGCAGAGGGGATTTGGAACGGGCTTCCGAAGCCGACTGCCCTCGCTGGCGGAGCAAGTGATTGAGAAAGCTCATGCACTCGAGCACGTGGTTGTCCCAAGGAGACCTCTTCTCGACATTCCTCAAAGAAACATACGCACCTAGCGTTCGCTCTTGTCTTTTGTTGGGTTGAAGTAAGCCCAGATGATCATGGGCAGAACAACCCAAAAGGGCATTCGCCTGAAGAAGCCAGTGCGCCACTGGAACCTGCCTTTGGAAATGGAGGATTCGAGGTAAGCCCTCAGAGACTGGAGACGAACTTTGCTAGTGGGCCTGATGGTAATGTGAAAGACGTTCTTCCTCTCGCCACCAAGCTTGCGGCCCAGGTCGTTCCGAGAATGGGAACGGGATGTAATGTTGCGAACATCCAATATCCATTCAAGGATCCCTGAGCCGGAGCCGGAGCCCGAGCCTGAGCCCGAGCCCGAGCCGGAGCGACAAAGTAGCTCCCGATGGACAGACCTTGTCGTAAACGACGGCGCCGGTGGGTTCAGGGCAATGTCGTACTGGAAAACATCCATATTGGCGATCCTGGTGATGTAACAAGGTAGCCAGTTATCTGGCCAGTAATCGATATGGGGTTCAACGTGGTGTGTTGTATTGAGTACGAAGGTCTGCAGACCTGGAATCTGGGTAAAAATCCCGCACAGAGCTGGCCATATCCAGGCGGTCAGCGGCACGTGCACAAGTGGACCCTTCTGGCCTCTGACAGGTGACGGGATACTGGTTGATGGCGACCCTGATGCTGGTGCCTTCGGTGTTGAAGCCGCCTCGAATGGCAAAGGTGCTGCTGATGTCGGTCTTGAGGTAGGCGTCGGTGAGGCTCATAGACGTCAGACGCGTCGAGTCGAAGCGAAAATGTGTCCACAGAGGCGTAGAACTCCTAGAGGGCGGGAGAGAATTGGAAGGAATGGTCCTAGCTACCTCTGCTGGTGCTATACGTGGGATTGCGAGACGTCTCACGGGTCAAGCACCTGGGGCTGCTGGGTGTGTTGTGGAGGAGTGTGCGGCCAGGCGGTGTCGACTGAGGCGCACATGGCAGCCATGGACGGCATGCCTGTGGCCGCTGTGCTTGTTGCCTTCATGTTCTGTGGCGTTGCGATTGCGGCGGCGGAGGACTGAGACTGGGATGTGTTCTCCGGGAAGGCCGCGAAGAGATGGAGCGCATGATGCGAGTTCAGGAAGATGTCGTAGTGGAAGGGATGGGTGACCTCTTTCTCCACCAGCGTGCACGGCTCGCAGAGTTGGAAGAGGGAGAACGAGAAGAATGTGCCTGCCGTCTTGGTGGGAGAAAAGAGTGTCAAACGGTTCTCCACCACCGTGCCAGGCTCGCAGTTGCCGTTCTTGTCTCCCTTCTCGGGGAAGAAGCGAATGTTGGTCTGCCCAGGCAGATTCATCGAATCGCCTTTCTTGGATTTGTACAGCTGGCGATGCTCCTGGGGCACGCTTGGTGGCCACAATCACCCGCCGTAATCCTGGCATTCTTCTTGGTTCTGTCCTTGTAGACCTTCTCGATGGCCTCCACCTCCTGCTTGATGACGTGTGCGCCTGACCCAGGCGATGCAATCCATGCATGCCTATTCTCTCATCGCCCGTCTTCGCAAGGCGAACAGACAAAATACGGCCAACGCACAAGTCAACAGTTATCCTCAAGCCGATATCCATGCCGAAGACGGACAGGAGTGGCGTTGCTTCTTCGATGTTTTGTAGTTCACCAATGGCGGCAAACTGGCACTCGGAGACGCCGTCGCGGAAGTAGTAGATATCCTCTACCTCCCTGCCGCTGAGAGGAGAATAGGTTTCGTGGGTGCCCTGACTGATCTGGAGACGAGGAAATGCCCGGCCTGTTCACCATCCGTCACTGGTTAGCTTGTTTGTACCAACTAGCACAGTCTGATATTCGACAAAAGGTGTAGCGATATGGGCTGTGAATAGAGTGAGGTTGACCTACCGGAACGGCCACGCCAGGCCCCGTGGGTAGACGAGAGCCCAACATGGGAGGAAGGCCAACGCGGCCAGGACCAAGTCGGCCCTGCCGGGCCAGAGGCGGGTGAGGCGCGCCGTGACGCTTTGAAAAACGCTGTGAGTTGGCAGGGAAAAGGTCATGGAGATCGGCGTCGAGGATGGGGCTCGGACTTCTGGAGCCGCTCAGGGAAACTCTAACAGCTGACGGACTCATTCGTCAGCTTTCAGCATTCCAAGACAGCACACAGCAGCTCCATGAGGTTGACCTACAGTGGCCAGCTGGATTCTGGAACCGGGAGGCGAGTACCGAAGGTGAAGGCATCGGGCCAGGAGGTACTCGGTCTCACGATTGGCAAACTCATCGTACTGGTACGGAGTCGCCTCGACCCAACCCTCAAGCTTGGGGGGGAACGACCTGCTCAACGGGGGCAGGGGCGCCGTTCTCCGCGTTGTTGGAGTGATGGTCAGCGTGGTCGTTGGTCTCAGTGAGTGCCGACTGAAGAGTAAGTGCACTGGCGGATGGCGAAAGAGGTGTCGGTATTTGAAGAAGAGAAGAAGAGGATGCTGATGAGGAGAAAAGAAATCGAGACGAATGGCTGGGGGGAGAGGGAATGTTAAGGCTTTTCTGGCCCGCTTGGGTGCCCTGACTGATCTGTGAACTTGGAAGCATCCCGTTTGCTCACCTTCCTTCACAGCCTGGCTCACCAGCTGGAAATACTTAGTATTCGGAAGAATATGGCTAGCAGCGAGATCCGTGAGATTGATAACAAGATTGCCAATCTGCACGGCATTAGCTTTGAGGGGGGAAGGGGACCAAAGTGAAGGAAGTGGGATAGAGATCATTCCCGACCGAGGCATTGGTAGGTAGTCTCGCCTTCAGAATGCCTTCTAAACACCATTAACGCCAGCCAGCCCGCCGACGTCAATGTCAACATCCAACACCAACACCAACGCCACAAGCAACTAGTGACCAGTGTCTAGGTATCTTAGTAATGTGTCTGGTTACTCTGGTATGTATGTACAGACAATAACTGAGACTACCTACCTTACCTAAGCGGAACCAAAGCCGCACTCATTACTTATTCCTCCCCCCAAAAGGCCAAAACCTCAACCGTTCGACGAATCACCAAACGACTTCCCCTTCCGTCCTCACCTGCATCAGCATCAGCATCAGGGCGTGAAGGCGGCCAAGCCAGGGGTCTGGTCTTTTCCCTCCCAACCAGACTTCCCAAGTGATTGCCTCCCTCCCCAAGAACGTGGGTGGGTGTCATGCCTAGTGTAAGCCTCCCCGAGTCCTCCAAGTTTCCTCCAACGTAACCCTCCATCATACTCCATTGTCCGTGCCCTTTCTTGCGAACCGTTGAAGGTAGAACCTGTATATGTGTGTGTGTGTAGTTGCGCACCAATCAGAGGGGACTAGACTACCTAGGTATAGCAGGTGTAGAGGTCCCTTATTGCTTCACATACATACATATTCGGGCTGCTGTACATACCTATGTGCACGGATATGGCTGTTTTAGATGTGAATAATAATGGGAGTGATGTTGGCTGCACTAGATATGATGCGGCTGGCTTTTCGTGTGTGAGTACATCACTGAGTCCTGGTACATCCGAGGTATATGCTCCTCGGAATATGTATGTATGCAAGGTACCTTAGTGTAGAAGCTGTTCGTTGGCATGCGCACATAAAATGCCGCAATCCCTCGCGGATTTGGGCTGTATACTGTAATAGCTCGCAGGACAAACCTCCCTCATCTCTCCTCTCGATGCGTGGTGTTCCCTCATTGAGAATTTTGACTGTCTCGATTCGTTAATACCTAGGTAGAGATACTCAATCGTTCTTCGACATATCCATGTTGTACTCTTCCAAGCCGCAATTCGATTGATACCTTACCTACTCAGGAGACGGTTTTTCTTGAATCTCGGACTATCGACCGACTGTTTGGAGTCACAGCGACGGCAACCATCCCATCCAGTCATTCCCATGCTGACCCGCCCATGTCGTTTTCCTTGTGAGCCCGTTGTACTTCATCAAACGCCCCGGGATCCAATTGGTTCATGGAGCAATTCGTCAAAAAGAATTCAATCTGCTGATACTTGCATTTGCCAACCAAAACATTGCACCCAGCCCTGACTTCATTGGTGCCTCAGTTTGGACGAATTGTGGAATTTGATAAAATGGTTCGCGGACGGCCCTGCCTGGCTGCTTGCCTACCACTACATACCTAGGTAGGTGCTTGCTTGCTTGGTACATACTGCTTGCTGCACGATGTGCGTACAGTAGGATGTGATGCTACCGCTGTTACCTCATGTTATACATGTCGTGCGAGGTGAAGTATACTGTATAGTGCTACCTCGGCCTGCTGGCCCCGATGTTAGGTAGGCAGACGCAAGGCAAGAAAGGATAGAATTGGCCGCCAGTCTTTGTTGTTGTTGGTCCCTTGCAATGGGCGGGCATATCCAAGAATGTTTGAACTGCTTCCCATGCATCACCATGAATTGGAAACTCGCGGATCTGCTGGACTTCCCGGTCAGTCACGCTTTGGTGAAATCTCGGAATCGAGAGTGTCAATCCGTGGGTTTCACTGATATCATCCCACGAGTTCATCAATTCCACATGCAGTATCCCATAAACCGTGTTACGCAACCGCAAGCTTGGCCTCCAACTGGTGTTTAACCTGTGTTCAATTCCCACAAATTAACCAACCCATGCAGCGGCTTGAGCGGCTCGAACGGTTCGATATTGCATCTGCAACTTCGCATCCTGCAGTGACAGGGTAGACGACGGTAGGCTAGCCTGCACGAGGCGATCACGGGGCTTGCTGCACTTTGCCTTTGCAGGGCAGGGCAGGGCATGGCATCCACGCGGCTCGGGGACAGGGACGGGGACGGGGGAAGTCGGTACCCGTAGTACCTGGGGGTATGGCAGGGGGGAAGCACAGCGTGTTGTGTGTGATGGGATCGTATAAACCCAGGGGCAACGGGAAAGAAAAGGAACAGGAGGAATCAAGTGAAGGACCAAAGGATTTGCTGCTCTTGTTCTTGACTCTGGTCTCGTGTTTGAGTTCGTGAGCTTCATTGGGAACTCGGTGAAGAATTGTTCTTCTCTGGTGGAGACATGAATCTGGACCAAAGTCTGGGAAAGACAAGGTTCCCACGGAGCACAAGGGCCATGAGACACCAACCAAGGATCATGAAGCCCAAAGCTAAACAGAAAAGGGCAAGTTCAAGACTGGGCAATGCAAAAGGCTGTAAAAGGGAATGAATGGAGCGTGTGCCCAGCGTGCCCAATCTCACCCATGTATCCCGGATTATAAGACCGAGGTACGTGTATGTACAGTCCGATACTGGTAATCTGTTTTTGACCATTATTTATGCATTTTAAAGTACCATTGCGGCGTTCAGGATGGGTTGGCATGTGTCTTACTGGGGTACAGAGCTAACAAACAAACCAGCATTGGACTGTATGAAGATATCAGCAAGCAGGCTGTGAGCAGGTGAATCGTTCTGCTTGTGTGTGTACATGCAAGCAGAAAGGCATGAAAGGAGCATGAAGAAGTCAATAGCGATGTAACAGATAGAAGCCAAATGTCGAGCTCACTGAGGTCTGAAAACGGCTGTAGACTCACCTTGCCCAACTTTGCTGGTTTTGACCATTGCTTTCGTGGTCCCAGAGTCATGCTTTCCGGACAGCATGGTTTCCCAAGGTCGAAACCGCCCCGAAGCGGCGAACACGGGTGCCTTTGACGGCTTGAACGGAAGAAGTTGCTACACGTGTAGACGTTCACGGCGTGGAGCACCGACTGCGGAGCCTAAGTGTGGAGAGACAGGCCCCATCCGGAATCCGGGGTCCGGGGTAAATACCGGGTCTCAGCGGGTCCGCGGGGCAGAAGATGTGGATTCGCCGTGGCCCCTCCGGCCCCGGTCCGGCCAGGCTCCAAAGCGTGTGTTGCCAGGCCGTTGACTTGGAGTTCTGTTGAGATGCGTGTCAGCGTGTCGGAGTGGTCTACCTCTAGTGTCAAATGCTAGCCTACGGTCCGAGAAAGGAGAGATCTAGAGGGCACTCGGCTCAAGTCCAATGTCCATGCCCCCCCACTGCCAGAACGGGCCCGCCAGAACCGCGGGGCACTGTTGGAGAAGCCCTCATCATCAGGACCCCAATGTACACTACGACTCCAACCCGAGGATCAAGAACCATCCCGTCATCTCGATTCCCTCTTCAGGGTCTTGAAAGGGTCTTCTCCAAGACGTCCCCTTTTCTTTCAATGAAAGTCATGTTGGACAAGTATCGCGGGGCAAATGGCGATTTACCCCTCGCTAGCGATAAGGTACCTGAATCCCCCCTGGCGACCCCTCCATTCATGCGCCCCTCCGAGACAGGGCACCACTTCTTGGAATTGGGACGGACGGGCGGGCAAGATGGGATGGAGGGGTAGCTTCACCATGTCTACTACTTACAAAGCATCTCATCTTCTCCAAGGAAATGCTTCCCATGATGAATCCACTGAGGTCAGTAGTCAATGGAGGACAGGTTTGTTAGTCTCAATGCAGGCACATGGTAGGCACATTTGTTAGGCAGCATAGGCGGCAACGCAGCCTTATTGCAGTGCACTGCCGACGGAAGCATGGATGGAATTGCATGCCTGCAATGCCTGAACCTGCAGTCAGGCTGCGTGCTGCGCCACGATCCCGTCACGTCCGTCACGTTGGTGAACGACTGACTGCATTGGAAGCTTTCTAATAGTCTTTCCAGTATCAGCTAGTGCACTTTTTGGGCTTTCTGGGTCCAGTCCGATGTTGCAGTGGGGTGCCATGTTGGGGGTCACATTTGTTCACTTTTGAAGTCCGTCTCTCCAGTGCACCTACCACCAGACCTTGGGCCTCGTTTCATACTGCCCTGACGGCGTAATTGGCCTCAATTGAGGAATCAATTGCGCCGAGTTCATTGTGTACCTGATTAGGGTCAGTTCCGGGGGTGCAGGGCCCGGGGCCGGCGAGAGGCCCCCGCATGTTAGTTAGTTATTGAGAAAGTTGTACGTAGTTTTGATATCTAAATGTCGTAGTATTGAATTGGTCATGGCTTGTGTGTACACAGTAAGCGCGAGGCAGGTACCGCAGACGCCAAACTTGGCAGCTCAGCATCGTGGGGCCACCTACGCCAAAGGCCGATGCCCGGATCTGTGTGGTCAGGCACAAGTCGTTTTACTATCAATTGCGCAAGCATCGCACTATGGATGGTGGTGAGCTTGGTCCACAGTGATGTGGTCACGGTACCGACCACAGTAAGTGCGCTTCGGATTTTAACTGTGTGTTTCGACCGCTGGAATATCCCACTGGTTGACACACTGTGCCCTTTACCTAGGTCCGATCGCTCTGCAGTCAGCGAATGTTCCTGGCCGCTCACAGAGCCCTGGATCCCTGATCAGCTTCTCAGGGACTTGTTGTCAGGGTTGGTTCGTAACGTCAATGTTATTAATAGTGCCGATCGGGAGAACCCCGGATCTTTGGATCAGGTGTTGTTGATAAGAACGATGATGGCAGTTTGATAGGGAAGAAAAGCCCTGTCTCTCTTTGTCCGCCACGCAAGATTCTTCCAAATGGATGCCGAGATTGGTGCAAACTGCGAACCATGGGTGTAAGAATCCGGAAACAAAAAAGGGAAAAACTATCCAAGGACGACATTTGATGCCGATTGCAAATGAAACCTTGTGCTGCATCTAATCTGGCCATCTTGCCTTGTTCCAAACCCCCAAACCTCCAATGGTTCCACTGACAATGGAATGCCACGGGCCGCGACTTGCGCCAGCTTTCGGAACGATCAGGTTCGGGGCTCGTCTCGCCAGAGACCATCACAGATAGGTACTGCCATTGAACCCAGACGTGGTTATAAGTTCAAACCCTGTGGCGGCAAAGTGAAGCTCTCAATGCTATGTCCGGACAATACCCGTTTAGGGCAGCCTACCTAGGCATGAACCAATTTCGATAGGATGCCCTCGGATGCCATGCTATGCGCTGCAGTGCCCTGTTGGTGCCGATGGCTCCCACTTGCAGTAGACAGTACATGGTGTGTACATGAATCCAGTCAACCAGTTGCAGTCAACGGCTCGCACCGAAGAAGCATTGGCACAGCACTGGCATGGCACCAACGCGTGGCAAACACACAGATGGAAAAGCCTCACTGGCGTCGATTTTGCCCCTCCGTCACCCCCATCCCGAGAGATGGTGTGAACCGTTTGGCTGGGAGATTGGGTCCATCGCCAATTGGGGCCCTTGGCGCAGAGGCGTGAGAATGGAAGGGTGAAGATGATATCAGACCTGCGAAGAAAAGGCAACTGCGGAATTGGGAATGGCAATGCCATTGATTGGGAGAGCTGGTAATTGGGCCTCTTCTCTGGGCCTCATGTCGGAATGTGGAAAGTGCCGTGACCTGTTCTGTCAAATCGATGAGAAGGGCAGTTTAGCGAGTCGGGATGCCGATAAAAGGAAAAGGGCCGTTGCGAACCCGTGACGGGAGCTTGGAGAATTCATCATGTATGTATGCCACATCTCAAAGGCAAAGTTAACTTGCGAGGCATCGGAACCAAAGTATCAAGAAGCTGTCGTGAGACTGTGAACAAAGTGACAAAAAGGTGAACGAATGGGAGAACGTGCAGAAAGATGCATCAGGCTAGTACAAAGGCGGGAAGGCTGCGATGAGACTGGCCAATCAGAGCGAGGCTTGTCCAACGCCCTAGCAATGAATGGAGCGGGCAAGTCAAAGAGCCAAAGGCAGAGCATGCAGAGGTACCAAGGTACCACGGCAGAGGTGTTTCAGTGGAATGAGCAACGGTGATAACGACCATGTTTTGAAGATGGTATACAAACACAAAGTGCCTGAAGATGAGAGGAAAGCAAAAAAGTAGGCAACTAGCTGGCTGCTACTGATGTTGTCGTTTCGGGGTGAATCTGGAGGCTCAACTTGGCCGGCCTGTTGCAGTCGCAGATTGGCTATCGGTCCGGTGCCTATCAGATAGAAGGATACATAAACCCATTGACTCACCGGGTGGACGAACAGACACTGATGTCATTTTCCATCTCCAAAGTCTGTTGCACATCGTGACCACGCCGCGGACAAATTGGTCGTCTGCGATACTAGAACTGAAGCTCTAAGAGAGTCCAAGAGGCCACGCCTTCCGTGTTCGGTTCGAGTGGGAGATGGCCTCTTCAAGTTGTCTCGAGGGAAAGAGCCACTGTGCGAGATGCTGTTGCAGAACAGGAGTGGCAGCCGAATGACTCCACTCTTGGACGCTTCATTGTCTTCTGTCATTGGTCATGGAATGATTGGATCGTTTCCATTGGCTGACCCCGATTGACAGGGTCCAGCAAGACTTAGCAGGTACGAAGACGAACATCAACGGGGTCACCTGCGCAACTCTGGCGACCGAAGACGGCCGGTAACAGGTGGATCGGCCTGCCACTTGCGCGATCGAGGTATTGCTCCGGTACCAGTGCAGGCCAGTGCAAGCGGTCTCCAGCAGAGGGACCAGAGGAGGTCAGGGCGCCATGGTGTGTTACAGTTTCACAGGGGTTCTGCTCCAAGTGGTTCTGGTTGTGATGTGATGCTTCGACAATATCAACAACGGCGACGGGAATTATAGTGGTGCAATATATGTATGCGCTTTTATAGAGACTACACTGTGTCGCTATCCAGCCTGTCCTTGATACAAGATCCATTCTGCACTGCATCTGGCGGAACTCACTCAGACACGACCATGTCTCGCGCTTCTGCAACTTTGCCAGCTGAAGCCAAAGAGAAAAGCAGATGCCGGCCTCATCATTTCGGCATCCAACGCGCTACTTCCATTTCCAGATCGTGACCGAAGCTGCTCTTGCCTTGTAAAGTCCAAGTTCGGGACGATGTGGAGGGCGGCCTATGAGTGCCCAGACCGGGACCACCATCGCACCTGTTTACCTACCTCTAGTGCCATGCTCCAGTGGCCCCATCACGGACTCTCCACACAAGCACAGTACCTTTATCACGGCTTCTAAAAACCATTGGGCTGTGATTCTGGCGTCGGGGCGACGGGACAGGAACCACCTGAATGAAGGGTTCCAATGACCTATCAGATCATGGCATCCAATCCCATGAATCCAATCCATCCAGTCACAGCATTCAAAGTTAGTTCACACTGGGACACGGTCAAAGTAGCAGCGCTCAGTCACTCCCGTCAGTGCACAGTGAACTGCTGTTTCCTCCATTGCCTCTCTCTTTTGCCCCCATCGTTTTGGGTCAGTTAGGTGCTCACCACGTCCACGTTTCTTTCCTTCCACTCGAGTCACAGTTCCGTGCATTCGAAACAACCGATCAACAATCAACCATCAACAACGACAACATCAATCATAGGTATCGAGAACGGAATGATACGGTGATTGAGTCGACGCCAATTGCGAGTTTCGGCGGAATCCCTAGCATGCTACCACTGATTCGAGGCGCTATACTGTCACTCTCGGACCACCAACACGCCCACGCCCACGCCCGCGCCGCCCACCTCAATCCCCACCACAATCATCACAACTACCAACTCCATCATCGTCGTCAAAGCTACAGCCCGCGGGTCAGATCACTCAATAACTGCCCACTTCAATCGGACGAGATATTCTACCGTACGATATCCAAAAACACCAGACGATACCCATCGATCTCGCCTGTCATCGGCAATACACTGTATCTGTTAGGCGGTACCTGAACCAAACAACGTTCCCCAGCCCTCTTCTACAGCCGAGTGAGCTTCGCTGCTCTTTCCTTTGACAACCCAAAACAAGCATTGTCGCCTCGATTCTCTCCGTGTCACCCGCACAAAGCTTGTTTGATCCATCATACTACCAACAAGCATTCGATTCACCTTTTAACAAACCCTCTTCACCAAACAATGCCCATCTCGAGTGACCCCGCTGGCAAGCTCGAGGTCGACACCAACATGTCCAACAACTCGACAACGTCGGCATCCCCATCGCCGACCAGTGGGAACCCTCCCGTTGCTGGTGATGAGTCTGGTATGCCAACATATGCCCCTCTGCTGCTTTGCTGCTTCACTGCTTTGCTTACCCCTCCACGGGATCGTCTTATACATTACTGCCTACCTCCATGCCTTCCTGACTCGTACATACCCTCAAGCCCTGTTATTGACCATCAACCGCCCTGGTCTTTGCGAAGAAGAACCGCTTGGCTGACTATGGATGGCTGACTTCGAAAGCCGCGACCATCACAGTGAATACCCAAGCTCTCGCTGCTCCGGCCAACAACTTCCCTCCACCCAAGACAGATAAACCCCGTCCTCACGTCTGCGGAACATGCCAGCGGTCCTTTGCCCGTCTGGAACACCTCAAGCGCCATGAGCGATCCCATACCAAAGAAAAGCCCTTCGAGTGCCCAGACTGTGCAAGATGCTTTGCCCGAAGAGATCTGTTGTTGAGGCACCAGCAGAAGCTACACCAGACCACTACCCCGTCGTCGCGTCCTCGCAACCGCCGCGAGAGCACGAGCGCGCCTATGGCCGGTGGTAATAACCGGGTTCGCAAGAATAGCGTAGCTGGCCCTGGCCCCAATGCTGCCGCCCAAGCAGCAGTCACTGCTGCCATGCGGCCTCGAGCAAACACCATTAGTCACGTCGACACTGCGACAATGCAGTTGATCGCTGCGGCCAATGCTCAGGCGGCCAGGGCTATGCCACCACAACACGGCCGGCATCCCAGCTTGGCTGGCTTCCCTCACAACAACTTTGATCATCACGCTTATACCGGGATGGCGAACGCCATGGTGCAGCGCGGTGTTCCTCACGGACTCCCCAAACTGGAGACCCATACCATCAACGGCATGGACTTCTCTACGGGCTTGAGGACAGCTCCCATTATGCCCTTCAACCCAGAGTTCGACTTTGGGGAAGCCTCGATGCTGTTTAGCCCGGCCTCGACCATCAACCCCAACGCGCTTCATTACAATGACTCGCCGAGCCTGATGGGCGTCGACCCATTGTCTCCCTTCCCCCACGGGCTTCCTGACATGACAGGCGGCCAGCATATGGATGATAACTTTGACTGGCTACAAGGCTTTGAGCAGACAATGTCCTTCAATAACGATCTGCACGACCATGCCATTGACCGCTCCTCGCCTTCAGCCATCAGCACTGCCAGCCAGAGCGGCATCAGCGACGTAATGGTGGATGGATCGAACCACCGCGCTCCCGCTGTGGAGACGAGCTCGATCTGGCAGGGCAGTATAATGGGGCCCCCGCAAATGCCCAACTCGTTTTCTCTCGGCGACATGGGCAATACCGTATTCCCCGACCTCTTGACCGGGGTTCCCCTATCGCCGCAGCCCGCTCCGTCCAGCAAGAGTATGGGGGATGCCTACTTTTCGACACCACCGTCCTCAATGAACTCGCTAAGTCCCAACATGTTCTCGGGCCTCAATGGTCAAAACATGAACAATGCACTGAACAATTTCGGTGCCGGCCCGGAGACGCCGTCGTCGATGAATGGTAGTACTCATGGCACCTTACCCGTCTCGACAATCACTGATTCAACAAGACATGCCATCCTAGGTGCCCTGACGGCCTCCCAGGCTTCCCAGTTCGGAGCTCGAAGATACTCGTACGCGACAACCAGCTCCCCGTTGTCGACACAATCACCGACGACAGCCACCACCACCACCGAGCTCCCCAACACCCTCCCCAACACCCACGATCTCCAACGATACGTCAGTGCTTATTTGCGATATTTCCACCCACATCTGCCGTTCCTCCACATACCGACGCTCTCCTTCGACGTTCCCACGCTTTCGGTTAACGGGCAGGACAATGGTATTGGCGGGAGCGGTTGCCTTCTCCTCTCGATGGCGGCTATTGGTGCCCTCTACGAGATGCAGCAGCAGATATCGATGGAGATGTTCGGTATGGCCAAAAAGATGATTCAATTATACCTTGATGAGAGAAGAAAAGCAAACGTAAGGAAGGCAGATTTCCGGCGACCTTCCATGTCGGAGCACACTTTACAGCAGCAGGAAAACCCGATCGAAACGCCCGTCTGGCTTGTTCAAGCTATGCTCCTCAACGTAATTTATGGCCACAATTGCGGCGACAAACGGTCCGGCGAAATTGCGTCAACCCACGCTGCCGCGCTGGTAAGTCTGGCCCAAGGAGCCGAGCTGCTGAACCCGATCAGGATCGAGCCCAGCGTCGGTGTCGACATGATGGATATGGATGGAAGCTGGAATGCGGCAGAGGTGGAATGGCTCCGCTGGAAGTCCATGGAGGAGAGGAAGCGGACGCTCTATACCGTGTTTATTCTCTCTAGCCTTGTGGTATCCGCTTATAACCACACGCCAGCCTTGACCAACTCCGAGATCTTCCTCGACCTCCCATGTGATGAAGA
The DNA here is from genome assembly GCF_033439725.1 of Neurospora tetraspora. Lineage (NCBI taxonomy): Eukaryota > Fungi > Ascomycota > Sordariomycetes > Sordariales > Sordariaceae > Neurospora > Neurospora tetraspora. The sequence continues at coordinate 669,395 of NW_026944393.1, forward strand.
GTTCTTTGCTGCGGACTCGAGTCAAATCTTCCATGCCAAAGGTGGCGTCGCGGCCGCAAACCACAACCGGATGACGTTTCACGAGGCTCTGGGGGCACTCCTCCAGAGGCAGAAACTGGCTTCAGGGTTGGCGGACGGCAACGACTTTTCCAACAGTAACCTTCCGAAGCCAAGCACGTTTGGTTGTCTGATCCTCATCAATGCCCTGCACAATTACATCTGGGAAACTCGCCAACGCCACCATAACAAGGTATGGACGAATGAAGAGACTGAAAAGATGCATCGACACATTGAGCCTGCTCTTCGCGCGTGGAAAGCCGTATGGGAGAGCAATCCCCACCATAGCCCAGAGCGTCCGAATCCGTTTGGCAAGGGGCCGCTTGCCGCCGATGCCATTCCGTTGCTTGATCTTGCCTACGTCCGTCTCTACGTCAACTTTTCTCGCGTCAAGGAGAAGTTTTGGCAGCGGGATTGGGATGGCATGGCAGAGGAGCTGGCTCGCGGCTTTGAGATAGTCCAACATGCCGAGCTGACCCCAATCGCTAGCAATCCTGCAACAGAAGACGCGAACACGGCCACGCCTGAAGCCTTCCCCAATCTGAGCCTCGGCCAGTCGCCACTCTCAATTGCGAACAACCGGTCCGATCCACGGAGGGAACGCCATCTCAGAAAGGCAGGTTTCATCGCGGCTGACTCGTTGCTCAATGCGGACAAGTTCAATGTAACGTTCGCCGATGCGACCGCTCGCGAGCTGCCTGTGCAGTCAGCGATCTGCACCTTTGATTGCGCACAGGTGCTGGCTGAGTGGGTTGCCACTCTGCAAGACCGCGTTGGGCGATACCTGGGGATCCTCGGTCAGGACGATGTTGACCTGAAAGAAGTGCCCGCGGTGGTTCTGCTGGAAGAGGATGACATCAAGCTGTTGGGCAAGATCCAGGAGATTATCCAGCGGGCGGAGCTCAAGATGAATGCGGATCAGACGTCTCATGGTGCTATCAATGGCGACGGTGTCGACGGCGTCAATGGCGTTCAGCGGGATGATCATATGGGTTATGCGGCGAAGATACTGCGCATCACGGCCTATCTCATTGAGAAGGGCGCTGTGTGGCCGGGTAAGTTTTCGGTCTCCCCAGACGTGATTGAGAAAGCAAACTCTAACCAACTCTAGTAACCCGTTTGATCTCCTCTTGTCTCGAAACCCATGCGAATCACATGCGCGCGCGCGCCGAGAAGTCCGTTACGGCAATGGAATAAACTGTCGACAATGACAACATCAGACACTGCTTGCTACATCTTCGTATTCATTACGACGAATATCTTTCCGACATACATGTTTTCATGAATGCCCACATCTTCAACTTTAACAGTACGGGAGCAACTTTTCGTCGACATCTCAACAAGACTCGAGGGTTAACAGGACAAATACGAGTCGAATCTGGGAAACAATCTGGGAGGTTCGGACAGGCCTAGAAAAAGGGCTTGTGATTGAAATGGGGCATGGGGGATTGGAACTGGGAATGATGGGAGGCCATACCGTTGATATTTGATGAATTTTTCAAGAGACTTCTAACGAAGCGATGACGGCGTTTGGGTTTGGTTTTGTGGTTCTATGGTTCTCTGGTTTTTTTTTTAGTTTTTTTTTTTCTTTTTTCTTTCTTTTTTTTTTGTTTTTTTTTTTTTTGTTTTGGGAGGGGGGTGGGGGGTTAGGTTTCGTGTACATTCTTGTACATGTATTATTTGACGAGGTACCGCGAGACAAGCGATCTGTCGGTTATGTTTATTTTCTGTCATTTTCAAGGATCGAAAGACTTCTGTGAGCGGTGTGTTTTTGTGTGTATGTTTTTTTCTTTCTTTTTGTTGCGGGATGAAGGAAAGATACATGGACCTATCTGGTTTGGATAGGACAGCGAGAACCAGGCGAGCGATAAGAAGGCAAGACAGGCATCTAGTGATGCTGCTTCTGGACGTTTCTGGGCGTGTTGAGCGAAGACGGGAAAAGGAGCTGAAAACCGAAAGAGAAAAAGACAAGACGAAGGAAGATGAAAATGGTGAAAACAAAAGACATGGAGAAACGAAACTATGAACGGAAAGGTCTTACCCTTATGGTTAACTTGGAACAGCACCAGATCGGATCGATGGTTCGAAATGTGTTGAGTCGTTCTTTGGAAACCAGATTGCAAGTTCACTTCTTGTGGTAACTAGCAAGCAACTAGGGTTCGGTGTTGAGACTGTCGGGTGCCCTCTGGGAATTGACAGTATCGCACTGATGGGAGGATTGCGGATATGGCTCATGGACATGGATATGGCACTCTGATAGCGGGAAGTAAATGAAATACGAATTTTGGTTCTTTGTTCATGTGGTGCGTTTTTGGGCACTGCTGTTGGTGATGTGAGTTGTGCTGGGCTGGTGAATTGTTGAGTCGAGGTGAGTAGATTTTTTTTCGTACCTCTAGCCATTTCTTTTCGTCGACCGACGAGACAGATTGATGATGCTTCTTTTGATTCTTTAGCTGCAGGTCCATACCTAGGTGATCAATCAGCTTCAAGTGCAACTCCCCGAGGCTTCTCATCTACGTACAATCCTCCTCTCATGCCCCATACGGTCGTACACCGCGCCATCGGACCAAACTTCCCACAGGACACATACGGAAGGAAACAGCTCTGGATGTTTATGGTGGGTATCATTTTTCTATCATGCATGCCCTCCTCTATGCATCTCTACACATCTTCTATCCTCTATCCTCTATAGCCCTAGTAGTCTAATAGCTCCCAGATCTATCGTGCTCTCGTCCATCATTGTTGAAAATCCCAGATATCCAGACTTGTGTGACCGTTACGCCTTTAACCGAACCAGAACGTATTACAGATCCATCAATCATCAAGAGTTGAGATTCCCTTTTGCTTTTTTTTTTCCCTCTCGGACCTGTTGAAGCCCCCCGTCCCCTTTCTTTCTCCCTTTCTTTCTCTTTTCAACATCGTATGCAATGTCTGGTAGTAGAACTACCGGAGTAGCACTAACCACAGCAGCTCTACTCTATGCATCCCGAAGAAGCAGCAGCAGCAGCAGCAGCAAAGCCACACGCTTACTGGGTGGTCTGAACGGTGTGCGCCCAAACAAGCGCGCCGGGAACCTTGGGGTCCGGAACGACCCACTTGCAGTGGGTGAAGTTGTACCACAGCTGGCCCATGAAGGAGCGGTCGTCGCGGTGGTAGAGGGGGCCGAGCATGGGGCGGATCGAGTTGGTGGCTTCTTCGGCGTAGTAGAAGGGGATGCGACTGTGAATTGAGGCGTTAGCGGGGGAAATCGAGGGGGAGAAATGAGAAACAACCAGGACATCAAACTTACGGGAACAAGTGGTGAACGACGTGGTGGTCGATGATGTTGTGGAAAAGGTGCTTGCCAATGAAGCCGAAATCGCGGTCGACGGTGGCGAGAGCGCCCTTGACGAAGGTCCAGGAGTCGGCCTCGAAGTGGTGGACTTCCTCGTGAGTGTGGTGGAGGTAGGTGATGGCGACTGTTTGCGAGCGAGCGTTAGCGCTAATACCAGAAAAATTCAGGAACTCAAGAGACACAACTTACCCAACCAGTGATGAACCCAGAAGTACTGCTGGAAGTACAGCAGGCCAACCATCTGCCAGCCAACAACCTGCGCGGCCTGGTAGAGGACATAGCCCATGATCATGAGACCGAGATCAGAAAGGGCAATATAGATGGCCTCGGAATTGCGGAACACAGCAGAGGAAGGCTCAAAGTGGCTAACCCTCAACCAGCCCATGCCGCCCTTGCCAGTCTCCCACTGCTTGCTGCCCTTGCCGGCCGACACGTTGAAGAGCAAGTACATCTGCCAACCGGCCAACTGATGGGCGAGGAGCTTGACGAGCTGGACAATGGGCACATCCTCAAACATCTCGGCGGTCTCCTTATCCATGTACAAGTTGGCCAGCTTCCTCTGGTTGCGATCAGCCGCGGTGGCGGGGACAAACGCCATGTCCTTCTCCATGTGGCCGGTGAAACGATGATGGCGATGATGGCTGAACTTCCAGCTGAAGAAGGGAACCAAAAGGAAGGAGTGACCAATCCAGCCGATAACGTTGTTGAACCACGTGTGTCTCGAGAAAGCACCGTGGCCGCACTCGTGCGCCAGGATCCAGATGCCTGTGCAGACCAGGCCCTGGAGGTAGCCGTACAGAGCCCAGGCGCCGTAGCGGAGAGGAGTGGAGGCGATCAAGGGGATGTACTGCCAGGCGAGGTAGCCGAGCCCAAAGGCCATGGCGAAGTCCCGGAAGAAGTAGGACATGGAGATCCAGACGCGCGGGCGGAAGCAGTGGTCGGGGATGGCGTCGCGAATGGTCTTGATGTCGGGGTATTCGATGGCGTCGGTGGAAGCCTGCTGCTTCTGGGAGGTGGAAGCAGAAGAAGAGACGTCGGCGCCGGAGGTCGTGGCGTCGACGACCTCGGGGGCCACGGCCTTGTGGCTGCGGGTGGTGACCGTCATGTTGGGCGTGGTGGTGATGTTCTTGATGATATCAAGAACGGAAGAGGAAGGAAGAAGCGAGAAGAGGGTGGTGTGAAAGACCTGAGGTTCAACTCACACTCGACACCTCTTTCAGAAAAGAAATTGGTGATGGGAGGAAAAAAAAAAGGAAGTTCGGGGAGAAAACAAGAGGAGAGGGGAGAAAAAGGAAGAGAGAGTCGGGGACGGGACGGCCAAAAGGGTGGACGGGATGAAAAAAAAGTTATGGGGTCCATCTCTACTGTGAGCTAGTCTACCTATCTAATCAGCAACCTTTCGGTCCAGACAACAGGCATTGCGCTACTCGTCAGGACTACCGTGCTCAACCCTGCACGGCCCCCGACATTCGGGCGCTCCTTTTCCTCCTTTTTTGTCCATGTGCGCATTGATTCGTTGGAGTGTTTCTTGCCCTCTCTTTTTTGCCCTTTCTGCACCGACTGCAGTTAACTTTTTTCTTGTCTCCATTTCTGGGGTCCTTTCTCTTCCCCTCACTAACAGGGGGCTGCTGGCTCGCTGGGTGCCCTGGCTCCTCAGGGGGTCCCCCCAGAGACTTGTATCCACAAGGCGAAAATGCTTAGCGCGGTTTATCCTGACACTGACCGACCGTCACCAACGAAGCGAAGAGCAAGCGGGTTCGGGAGAGGACGGGCTGGAACGAGGGGAGGAGGCGGTTTGAAGTGGTTGATGGTTGATGGTTCACCGTTGACACTGCGGTGAGGATTGAGGGGTCGGTTACGAGGCGAGAGTTGGTCGACAACTGGCGGGGAATGATACCTTAGGGGAGGGTTGGTGAACCTTGCATTCGTTGTTCATGTTAGAGGGAGAGAGTCATAGGATAAAGAAGGCACCTACCCGACCAACTGTCATCTGCCCTTTCCCTTCCTTTCTTCCACTTGATGTTCCCAGTCTTTTTGTCCCACAAGCTCCAATTCTTTGCACTTTATTTCAGCTTCCCCGGATATTCTGCACCGCCGTTGAACCTTTACTTTCAGCTTGTCTCAGGCCTCAGCTTAAAGTCGGCGACCATCAATTCCAAAACAAGAACACTGCAAAAACTCGGTTTCCAAATCCAGTGCTTTCCAAAAAACCTTCACCGCCCAATCTGAACCAATAGGAACTGGCAGCCCCTGCCTAGCTCATGCACAAAGGGTCCTAGCGTTGTTTCTACTTGCAATGTGACATTTCCCATTGGTCAGCTTGGACGAGGTCAATGCTAATTGCTACCTGTAAGAAAAGGGTCCTCGACTTGGGGCAGCGGGCAGGCAACTCCCGTCGAGGGGGGCAGGCATCTGGAGCAGGCCCACCGGTTTCACAAGCAGATCTTTTGAGAAAAGACCTTGTCGGCTCTCCTATTTCCTGCTTCTCGCCTCCTCCTTTTTACGGCTTGTGACTGTGAGACATTCGAGAAGGAGATTTCTCAAGCGGTACGAGCAGAACAGGAATGCCCGAATCTTCACATGCAACGTGCAACTGCAACCACAGCAGCACGGCAACAATCCCAAGTGGGTCAGCCAACTCAAGTGCAACCTCCCAACTCGCTGCAGGAAAATCCTCAACACTTTTTGGTGACTTTTGGATTTCCTGACGTTATCAGATGTCTTCGCGTTGGCCCTTGATATCAACAATTCTTAGCAATTCATGAACTCGTGCATGCGCGTGGTGTTAGGGTATTTCTTTTTATAGCAGGATTAGCCGATGCATGATGGTTGTATCGTGACAAATGCACATTTTCTTTTTTTGGTAGGGTACCTAGAGAAACAGATCGTCACCTTGAACTGAACTCAAGTTATGGCAGCAGCTTGGAGTGAACACAGCATTCAAGACTTCAACTGCCGCCCAAGTAAGTGCATGCAGTTGAGATACGAAACTCAAACGCCGCAGACAAGATTTTTCCATCTCGTCTGTTCAGATTGACCATGTTTGTACCTACGACGACGATAATCAGTCAGGGCACATGGGGATGAGACTGGACGGAAGTGGAAGTTCTCACAGGAAATCGGATGACATTCCATCCATCCATCCCATCTCATTGCTATCCGGCTCTTCACCCCTCAAACCTCCAACATAAACCCAATTCACCTCCCTAACAATCACATACGACCATACCCACTGGAAAACTCGGGATCCCGTCCGCTCTCCCATAGATAAGCCAGTGAGGGCCTGACTAGTAGTTGGGTCGGTGACGACCAGCGAATCCCAGGTGTTGTATGTTTTTTTTTTTTTTTTTTTTCTCTTTGTTGCCTTTTTGTCTTTTTGTCTTTTTGTCTCTCGGTCCGTCCCACTTTTGCCAAGGACACCGACCCACCTCCGACTCAGGTCTCCGAGCCCGTACATACTGTTGTACCCCGTGCGTGCCGGTTCCGGGTCCGGTTGGATTACTATTCCACACCCCACTCAGCTCCCGCCAGGTTTCACCCTCCGCCGCCGGAGACAACACTACTCGACCATTATACGAAGCCCGGCTACAGTACCTCTAGGTAAGTGAGGTAGCGTAGGTCCCGGAACTTGAAGTCATTCTCCAGGGAAAACAATGTGGATAAGACAATGCGGAATCTTCATGCTGGATCAGGACAGAATAGATGGTCCATTGACACCTTCCTTCATTGCTCCCGGTCATTAATCCTCCAGCTGCCGCGGCACCCTGACCCCTTCGTTAAAGGCAACGGGCTTTCGCTCAACAGCTCCAAGTCTTTGAGGGCCTGGGAGAGGAAGGGGGCTGGTAGGACAGCTAGTTGCCGGCTAAGGCCATGTCGTCTTCTATGTCACGGTTCGAAAGGGAGGACGGACGATTGAACAAAAGCCCATTCCAGTTGTCAGTTAATCTACATCTATACTTGTGCTATATCCTTTTCCCCTTCCAATCGGGTATCGCATTGACTTCCCTTTTACTTTCCTCTGGACATTCCCTTTTACTTTCCTCTGGACATTCCCCCTTTTCCGGGCTGCTTTACATGTTACACCCTAAACCTACCTACCCAGTCCCGTGCTCACCATATCCAGATCTGGGACACACGCTCTTCTTACACAGACAACCCATCCTATTATCACAAACAACATCTATTGTATCGATACTTTTCAACATTTCTTCCTTCTCCCCAGACTCATCAAAGAGCCTCCTGAACAACCAAGCTAGGCCGTCCACTCCCCTTGCTAAGCAACCCCTCCTCCGAAATCCTGTGCACCTCATACCCCCTCCTCTTCTTGCTCACAAACATACCGATCTGTCTCATACTCCTCTGCACAATTTCTCCACCGCCACGCACCCTCTCCAAGCCGATCTTCTCCTCCGTCTTGAGACCCAGCGGGAGAGGGCCCGCCGACAGCTGCACGACCGCGGTACCCTCGCCCTCAGCCTTGGGCTTAGCAAAGGCAGTGAGCGAAGTATTCGCCCTCTTGGCGTAGTTGGTAGCTTCACCAATCATGCCCTGGAGCCTGACGGTTTCGTTGAGTCCTTCCAGCGCCACGCTGACCTCGTTCTGGAAGTGGCCAAAGAACTCGGCCGCGTCTTGCTGGCTGCCCCAGGAGGCCAAGACGGCGTCGAAGCCCATCCAGCCGCCTAGGCCGACCGCGTCGATGCACCTGCTCAGCAAATCGGCAATGAGCTTGATGGAGCCATCGGGCGGCGCTTCCTGCTCTTCTTCGGGTGATTCGTCGGCCACGTAGCTGGTGGTCCAGCCGTCCTTGATCATCTCGTTGCGGAGGACGTTCATGAGGCAGACGATCTCCTCTGTTGTCAGCAGACGGCGGAGGGTCTGGACGGTGGGGAGAGAAGGGCAGGCAGAAAGCTTGGAGAAGGCGGCGGAGAGGCCGCGCGCACGGAGGGGATAGCGGGAGGAGGTGGTGGCAAGGTACTCGGTTAGCTGGAGTTCTTGCTCGGCTTGGTCGAGTTGCTTGGTGATGGCCGCGTCGTCGTCGGTCATCTCGGTGTCCTGCTGGGGCTTGTCGGCCTCGGAGGAGGTGGTGGTGGCGTTGGGAGAGGGGCGGAGGACAAGCTCTTGCAGCTTGGGAGCGCTGGCGCTGTTGAGCAGGTCAAGGCTGCTGAGGATGAGCTTGATGGATGTTACGAGCTCGGAGGGGGAGGTCTGGGTGGAGGAGAGATAGACGACCAGGAGCTCCATTGCTGGGTCGACTTCAACGAGGACAGCCGGAAGCTCCTCGCCGATGACGTTGTCGACTTGATCACCGAGTTCGCGGATCTCTTCCTTGAAGGCGGACTTAATATTGGAGATGGTAAGGTGGCCGGCGTCAACGAGGTAATTGAGCACGCTGCTCTCGGGAAGGCGGCACGAAAGGTGGGTGGCCTTGGGGTTTTCGCTGGAGCTGGCCCAAGAGAAGACGCGGCTGATGGCGTAGAAGACCCAGCGCCGGTCAATCTGGGGGTAGTCAGAGCGCTTGGAGGGCCAGGACCACTCGGGGAGGTCCGAGGTCGCGGTCTTGTCTTCGGTAGCACCGTTGACCTTCTTGTCCTTCTTGTCCTTCTTGTCCTTCTTCTCCTTCTTAGCCTTCAGCTGGATCTTGAACTGGGCCGCCAGCAGCTCCTCGAAATCGTTCAGGTTGTTGGCGTTGAGGTACTCGTCCGCCTTGGCAGTATCGGCCGCCAATTGGGCAAGGTACTCCTCGGTCATGGTGCCAGGGAGGGCCTCGGCAAGGATAGCCGAAGGAGGAAGCTCGACATGGCCGCGCTTCTGAGCAGGCTGAGCTCTAGGGAGGCCACGGCGGATCGAATCGGCGAGGAGGCCTTCAGCGCGGCGCTTGCTGGTGCGGGTCTTGGGGGCTTCAATCTGGACGGCAATCAAAGAGGTTCCGCATAGGCCAACTGCGATCTCGCGGCTAGCAAGGTAGGTGACGAGCTCGCACGAGACACCCATCCCGACTCCAAGGGGAGCAGTAGCCTGGAGCGAGCGGTAGACGGGGTTGTAGACGGTAAGGGAGTCGGCGGTAGCGGCAAGGACCGAGGTCTTGGACAGGCGCAAGAAAGAGGCCATTTCAGGAACCTCCAGCTTGTTCTCGAGACGGGGAATGCCGCCGTTGAAAGCATATGTGTGAAGGACGCCCTCGGACAGCTCCTGCAAAGTGCCCGACCTAACATCGAGCTGGAACTTGGCGGCACCAGTCTTGGTTGGGAGAGGGGCGGCGAAGATGGGAATGACATTCTGCTGGTTTACTTGTTGAGAGGCCCTCTCGGTCGGTAGGGCAAGAATGTGCAAGTATCTCTGGCGTGTAGACTCGGACTTTTCTGGCGACGTGACGAGCACGAGAATGTCGGGGTTGAAACCTTGACGGTGAATCTTTTCCTGGAAGACGCCGAACAGCTCATTCTTTCCACCGAACATGCCATCGATAACATCGGCCGCGAGGGCAGGCTGGACAAAGTCGACATGGCAGCCAGTGTTGGAAGGCAGCTCCTGGGTGAGGATGGATGGCGACGACTGCCACTTCTCGGTAAGGGTCTCGCCGGCGAGGCTGATGAGAGTGCCGTCGGCGGACACGGCGATGACGTCGTGGGCGGGTGTATCTTGGTTGGTCAAGGTGTCTCTGGAGCTCCGTACTGAGGTAGCAGAAATGTGGACGATGGGCTTAGCGCAACGGTGGACGTGGGTAGCAGTTGTCGAGGTGGTGTTTCCGGCTTCGGCAACAATATCCTTGAAGAGCTTGATCTCCTTCTTGGCCGAGAGGGAATCTTGTGTCGAGGCATAGGTGTAGCGAGAGGCAGTCTTGGAAGTAGAGGATCTCCATCGCAGCGAGTAAGGGGCGCAGGTGAAGTAGGCCTGGGGAGGGACGAGGTAGGATGTGATGGCTTGCGCCGAGGGGATCTGGACAAGAGTTAGTTGGCGACACCAACCCTAGTAGAAGACTGGGGAGTCGACTGACATCGTAGAGATGAACCGAGTCACCGTCAATGGCAACGGCAAGCTCGGAGCGTTTCCTCTTCTTGGATCCGGGCCCTGATACCTGGCCATAGACCTCGCCGACAGTGTGTTTTCCTGGTCCGTCGGGACGGTCGAGAGGATGCGACAGCGCCTTCAGCACGTACGGCTTGTGTATTTGGAGGGTGGTCGCCATAGTGTTGTGGTATATAGCATGCGCTTCAAGGGACAAACAGTAATGCAGACAGATGGGGTATCGTAAAGTATCGGGATGTTGGAGGTTGATGTTTACTGTTTTCCGTTGGCATCGCCGGTCCCCAATCTCGAAACCGAAGCTCTGATCAGGTCTCTGCGCGGGACTGCGACTCGTCCAAAAGACTGCGATCTGAAAAAAAGTTATGCCAAGACATTGAAAAAATAAGTGGGGCGTCTACCGTGGACGTGAAGTGGGGCGTTTCTTTGGAGCATCCGCACGGTGAGTCCAAGGTGAGCTTTGATAAGACCAAGCGATAAGGCCGGTCTTGGAGCCAAACTCACGGTGAGCATCTCGTCAAGTGGGGCAGGCAGGGAAGGGCGCCCGGGCGCGAGTGCGACACGACTTGATCGCTCATCGATGCTGGACCCTGCGGCCGGCAAGGGCCTCCAGAGCTCCCGCTCCAGTGCAAGACGCGTGCTAAAGTGCCAGAACGCGGTCACCCTGAACATCCGTCACTAAAATGGCCCTGGCAACCTGGAGCATGCGACTTTCAACATCGCAGCCAATGCACAGCCTGATGCACCTTTTACGCCTGAACCCGACATTGCAGCGCCTTCTTCAATAACATCAGAGTCAACCTTTGCTGCCACCACTTATAAGCATGATCTGTGCCTGAAAATCGTCTTCTGTCTTTTCTCTTCTCCGAGTATGTCTCCCTCCCTATTCCTTTTCCTGACAATTACATGTCTATTGCAAACTGGCTACAGGAATTGACCGAAACATCTACAGGTCTCCCATACTACTCCATGACACCAGTCGCTGTCCTCGCCATGGTCGACAATGGCAACTCTCCAGAGGCGGCTCGCAAGCCATTGCATCCCTTCTTTACTCCGAACCGACAGCCTGCTCCTACAGCTTCGACAGAAAACCCCACCGTTCCCGATCAACCAGACGCGACCGAGGATTCCCTAATGTCCATCGATGGACCCGTTGAGCCGAAAGTTGAAGATGATACTCTGGAGAAGGCAGCTGGGAGACGGACCAAGCGACGCAAGGTGTCTCCGGAGCTGGAAGACGACGAAGACTACAAGAAACCAAAGACGAGGAAACGAACAAAACCCAATGTCGGCCCCGGTATCGCAAACCATTTTATCAGATTGGGAAAGACAAAGGACGACGATGCTGGACGAGAAGAAGAGGATATCACAACCACGCAACAAGAGGCAGAGCCAACACAGCAAGAGGCAGGGCTCCCACAACAACGGGCAGAGCTGCCGCAACAAGCCACAACAAGGATAGATGGACATGTCCGTGTTGAGGATAACATACCGGCTCCGGCACATGATGTTAGTGGCATTATACGGAATCTGGTCGACGTTAATATCCGATCATCACCCCCGCCTGCAGTCATCCCTCCTGCCGCCAATGTTGAGCCCCAGAAGCCGACGAAACTTCTCCGATTCAATCCCAAAACAGGAACAATTGGGTCACCTCCGAAACCGAAGCAGCCAGAGCCAATCGAAGAGACAGCTCCAACAATGAAGAGGAGGGTACAACCATCACGCGCAAAGAAGCCAGAGTCAAGGGTCGTGACTATTAAGTATAGTTCCGAGTCGGATGAGGAGGCACGCACAAGAGTTGGCGAGAAGATCGAGGCCATCCTCAAGACTCCAAAACAACCGCAAAGGACCAACCAGCGAAACAAGAAACCTCCAGCGTCCAAGCCCGGCAACTCCAAATCTACACATCCCTTCTTCTCGGGGAAGACCAAGGGACCCGCAGCTGCGCCCCCTGCTGCCGAACCCAAGAACGACAAGCCTAGCGAACCCTCGCAGAAAGTCTTCATGTCTACACCATGTTCGCCCAAGAAACCTCGTGCTTCTGCTTTCACTGGACGAATGCCCCAGTTCGGCTTCAACAAGAACGTGCCCCTAAAGTTCCCCGGCGCAAAACCCCCAGCATGGCCTTGGAAGGATATGGTACATGTGCGCGGAGACGATGATGTGCCAATGCACCAAGACATCCAGCTGCCTTTGCCATCTCGCAAGTCCAAGGGTCAATCGGTCAAGGTGGACCGGGAAGAATCGATTGTGAATCTGGTTAGCACCTCAATCGGAATTGAGTCTGTAAAACAAGCCCTTCGCGACTTCAATACGAACGATTTCATACCTGCACCTCCCGAGCTTCGACTTCCCACTAAGCACTTTGAGAGCGGGAGAAAACTACAGCAGCGCATTCTGCCTGAACTCAAGACCTTCAGGACGACGAAAACATCTGGTCAACTGACAGCCCCCCCTCAACTTGCCCGCCTATACGACTCTGTATCCTTCTCCCTATCAGCTTTTGACCAGTGCCAGTGCGAAACCAGCAACTGGACACAAAAGTACGGCCCTATCAACACCACCGAGGTCCTGCAGCCCGGCAGCGAAGCCTTCCTTTTGCGAGACTGGCTCCATGCATTGAAGGTGCAATCAGTAGAGACCGGCTCGAACGACTCCGACAAACCGAAAAAAGGTAAGGCTGTTGGCCCTGGTAGGAAAAAGAGGCGAAAGAAGCTCGACGAGTTTATTGTCTCTAGCGACGACGAGTTCGAGCTAGACGAAGACTCGGACGACGGAGCCGACTGGGCCCCCAGTGGTTTTCGGGGAATCACAAGGAAAACCGTCGTCAAATCCGGAGACCTGTCCAAAAAGGACGCCTCCAAAATCGCCAACACACTTGTTATCAGCGGCCCTCATGGCTGCGGTAAAACAGCTGCCGTTTACGCAGTGGCCAAGGAACTAGACTTTGAAGTCTTCGAGATCAACTCGAGCAGCCGAAGGAGCGGCAAGGATGTGCTTGAAAAGATCGGCGACATGACCAGGAATCATCTCGTCCAGCAGCACCAATCCCCCTCCGACAAAGCTGGCGATGATCAAGAAGATGCTACTGCAGAGGAAGTCAAATCCGGAAAGCAGGCAACTATGAATGCCTTTTTCCGGCCAAAGACCACTGCAGTTACACCAAAGCAGTCCACTAAGCCACCACCCACCAGCGAACCAAAAGAGGTCAAGAAAGACAGCGGAAAGGCCCAAAGGCAATCCCTTATTCTCCTGGAAGAAGTGGACATCCTGTACGAAGAAGACAAGCAATTCTGGACCACCATTGTCACCCTTATAGCGCAAGCCAAACGACCCTTCATCATGACATGCAACGACGAGACTTTGCTCCCTCTTCACACCCTCAAACTACACGGCATCTTCCGGCTAAGCCCACCACCCACAGAGCTGGCAGTTGATCGCCTATTGCTTGTAGCAGCTAACGAAGGCCACGCTCTCACACGGCAGGCCGTCGCATCTCTGTTTGAGTCCCGCGGCCATGACCTCCGCGCCGCCACCACGGATCTGCAGTACTGGTGCCAGATTGGTGTCGGGGACAGGAAGGGAGGGTTTGATTGGTATTATCCGAGGTGGCCGAGGGGTTGTGATCTTGATGAGAACGGGCATGTGGTGAGGGTTGTCAGTCAGAGCACGTATCTCACGGGGATGAACTGGCTCGGGCGAGACACCGTGGTCGGGAAGGCTGCCGGCGGACGTCAGGTCGAGGAAGAGTTACTAGAGCAGGCTTGGGATTCGTGGGGTCTTGATATGGGGAGCTGGCAAGACTCTGTTGGGTTGGAGTCATTGGCGGAGGGGATGCCATCCGATGGGGCTGGAAGGCTTGAGGCTCTTGAGGCGTTTGAGGAACTGGCTGATGCCCTCAGCGCGGCGGATCTCTGCTCTTCTTGGTCGTTTGGGACACTTAACGAGGTAAGATAACCTCACTCCCGCCCATTTGCATTCGCTAACAGTGATATTACAGGTGCCACTAGACGCCACACTCCCCGAGCCCCCAGCTAAAGCCCGCGACGACGGCGTCCTCGGTCTAACACCGCTCGACGCTCCCCTGCTTACTCTTCACGATTCCCTTACTACGAGTATTCCAGCAACCATCAAATCTCTCTCTCGCTCCGTTTTACGGTCGCGGACCTCGTCCCTTACCCAACAGCCTACACCCACCGATACCCTCCAGCCACTAAACGAATTCTCTGCCCTCAGCCTAATCACCAAATCCTTCACCACCCTATCCCTCTCTTCTCCCGAGCAACCAGCTATCAACAGAATCGACCTTGCCTTCGCCTTCGACCCTATCGCCTCTTCAGACTCCTCCGCAGCCACAACATCCTCCTTGGACCCCTCCGTCTTCGACCGCACCATGAGCCTCATCACGTTGGACGTCGCCCCCTACGTGCGGAGCATAGTCGCTTACGAATCGAGTTTGCAGCGGAGGAGGTTGAAGATGAGTAGTCTGCTTAGTGTGAGCGAGGGTGGCACGAATAGCGCGGACGGAGGAGGCACGGGGCAAAATGCGGTGGGACCGGGGACAAATAGTACGGGGGGAACGAAAAGGATGCGCACAACCAGAGCTGCACTATTAGCGCTGGAGGGCGGAGAGAGGAGTGTGAAGAGGAAGGAGAGGTGGTTCAGAGGGGAATTGAATCCGTTCCTTGTTGAGAAGACGGGCGGGAGGGGCTGGGCTGATCTTACCCTCCAACACTTGGCTGACCTCCAACACTCTGCTGGGAACCCTGTTGCTGAAGGGGAGGAGGAGATGAAGACAGCTGGTAGCGTTTCTGGCGCGTCGGAGGTGTCTGTTCCTTGGGACGCTCAGCAGGTTGTGTCGGACGTTGCCCCCGTGCAATCGGACGTTGTGCTGAAAGCTCGGCCGAAGAGAGGAAGGCCAAGGAAGAATTTGGCGAAGGTCGTGGAGGTTGACGAGGCTGATCAACCTGATGAGCTAGCGGGGCCATTGGCAGGAGTAGGAGATGGGAGGCAGGGAGTGGATGAGTTAGCGGGTGAGGCTGCGGTTGCGGTTACGGTTGCGGCTGACGGTGATGGAGACGTTTCGATGACTCAGTAGGAAAGGGGACGTCGACGTCGTAATAAGCGGTTGAAGCCGAATCGGTGATGGAGGGTGCTCAGAGTAGGCACGCAACATAGCATACCAGGAAGAGATGCGATGATGTATATGGCAGCGTATCAACTGCGTGCAAACTCATTATTACTACTAGCTCCTAAATAGTGAACATCTTGAATCTTATCGGCTTCAACTTTTCGGTATTCTACACTGTGCTCGAAGGAAGTGAAGATCACACCCCAAAGCAGGAGCAGGTTTCCCAGACCCGACATGGCCTCTTGGATTCTTCCTTCTCCAACCCATCCAACATCCCGATACCATGCCTCACACTGCCCTGGGTATAAACACAACAGATATGAACCAACCGGGACATCAACTCATTCATAAGCCATTATTCTTCGGTCGTTATATCATTCATCCAGTCATGTCATCATTCATTTTCTCTTCCACATTACGCTCTATACATGGTCGTCATCACTACAAGGAAACCGTGGTATATCCATCATGTCCAAACAGATGTTTCGTATCCCAACTCAAAGAAAACCTCATCACAAATGCTGACTAGCCTCCGTCAGGATACTCAGCAGCGTAACCGCCGCGCCTCCGATGAGTGCGCTCTTGCTCGACTTCTCGCTCCGTTCTCTGCGTTCCCGTTCCCGTTCCCGTTCCCGTTCCCGTTCCCTATCCCGGTCGCGATCACGGTCCCGGTCATGGTGGCGGGAGGAGCGGTGGCGATCGCGGTCCCTTTCCCTGTCACGGTCCCTTTCGCCGCCATCTCGGTATCTGTCCCTGTCGCGGTCCCTATCTCCTCTATCACGTTCGCGCAGGTCCCTGGTGTCTCTGTCGCGATCCTTTTCCCTCTCCCTGTCCCGGTCTCTGTCTCTAGTATCGCGGTCACGGTCGCGCTCCCTGTTGTCGCGGTCCCTGTCCCTATCCCCCCTATCCCTGTCCCGATCTCTCCTCGAGCGAGAAGGGTCGCGGTCCCTATTATCCCGGTCTCTTCCAAGATCCGCCGCAACCAAGTCTCGTGGGCGTACACGGCTACGACTCCGATCCCGGTCGCGATCCCGATCACGGTCCCTGTCCCTGTCCCTGTCCCTGTCTTTATCATCACGATGCCTGCTGCGGTCACGGTCACGGTCACGGTCCCGATCGCGATCGCCTCGGTCGTCCCGGCTTGGATCCCTATTTCTGCGTCTGTTTTCGCGCTCCTCCTCCCGTCTCTTCCGCTCAGCATACTCCCCGGGGCTAATTTCCTTCGGACCATCCCTCCCAAACCGGACGTGGTTCGTGTTCTTGTTCTTGAGAATCGGTTTCGGGGCTGTGGTAGTACTGCTAGGACTTGTGATACTACTACTCTTCGAGTCATCTCCATTCACACTTGCCGGCGGCGACACAATCACCGGTTGACCACCAGCCCTCTGGGCATCATCGTGATTGGTAGAGGCATGGGTTGATGCATCACTCGCCCGCCGACGGTGTCTCCTTCTTCGCCTGGAAGCAGCGTCGGATGCACCATCGCTCACGTCATCAGTGTCCGAGGACTCGCCGCTGCTGTCCGAGTGCCGGGTCGCTGCTCTGCGTCGGCGGCGGCCTGTGCCGTCACTGGTTGTGTCGGGTGTGGGCCAGGTGCTGTGTCTCCCCTGAGCAGCAGCAGCAGCATACCTCCTCGCGTTCCTGACTTCGGTCGTTTGTCTGGCAAACTCGAGGATGTCTTCCTTTGTCAGCTCTCCCAGGACAGCAACAAAATCCGGACGAGCTTCGTAGCGCACGCCGGCTCTTTCGAGCACTTCGGGAGACACCAGCTTGCGCTTGATGCGGGTCCATTTCGCGTCTATTGGAATCTCTTTGCCTTTACCATCGGGTGCTAGACGGGTGTACTGCCGAGGTGTGGGCTTGTGGTTGAGTATGTCATTCCCTACTGGGGGTGCAGAAGAAGAAGAAGAAATGGCTGGAAAGCTGCTGCCGCCATGCATGAGGGACGGGCTGTCGGTATAGGGAGCGGGAGGTGACATGAACGATGCTGCGGTGGTTGGTGGCCCTTGGGAAGGAGGTGCATCTGGGTAGGGCGGCATAGCCAGGGGTGGGACGTAGCGAGGGGATGTGCCGTACTGGGCGGAGGAAGAGGCGGAAAGCATGCCGTTGCTGGACTGGGACTTGGAGCCGGGGATGGCGAGCGGTTGAGGGCCGGATGTGAGGTAATGTCCTTTGCTGGGCGAGGTACCGGGAGAGGCGTAGTGGTTATTTCCTGTGGGATAGGGGGCCAGGTGCATGGAACCCATGCGGGCGGCGAGAATGTCGGGGTTATGGTTGTCGAGATCCATGAGGTCGCGGGTTGAGATCAAGGCACCTGCTTGGGACCCATTGTTGGAATCGGAGTCTGAAGCGTCTGGTGTCTGAACATCGTAACTGTATTGACTGTTGAGACCAGGGGTCCTGTGGTGGTGGTACGGCTGCAAGGCTTGTGGTACATTGGGGTCATAGTCCGGAAACCTTGGACTATCTTGTTGACCGTTGGACGAGGGATGGTAGTCGAGCAGACCACGAACGGACGGCGGTGAACCGGAGTGGGGGGACTGGTTGGCCTCGAGTTCGCGGATATACGCTCGTAAGACCTCCTGTTATCCATTGTTAGATCATGCTGTTTCAGAGGGCCAATTCACAACAGGTACCACTAACCTTATTCTTCCTCAAGATCTCGGGCGAAAACCCCTCCTTCTCAAGCTCCTCCTTGAAGGTCTGCCACGTATCCTCCCTCATTTCGGTGGTAGGAGACGCTCGGTTTTGGAACATCCTCGTCGCAACCCGTTCCAGCTTATCCTTGATCATCTCCAGCTGCTTGCCATCGGTATGATCCAACACCTCCTGGGCATTCTCAGGGTTATGAACCTGCACCGCATCGAGAAGCTTCGAGATCTTGCGAGTCGGAGATTCCAGATCCAGGAGGTTCAGCCTTAACTGCAGGCGGTCGATTACCCCATCACGTCCGTCGCCATATTGGTGAAGGATATCGTCAACTTCGCGCAGGGCCTCATCGCTGTCTTCGACGGCGGACGCTAATCTTTTGGCGTAGATGTTATCGCGGGAAGTGTCTTTGAGGACCGAGTCCTGATCTTGGGATTCAACATGCAGGTACTTCAAGACTTGGTGCAGGCCTTTGAGGTCCTCCTCCATCCACTTGAGGGGCGCGTCGGCCTCATTATTGACTCGTTTGACATCGCGAAGCAACTGACGAGCGTAAGCGTGGACGGACTCGACACTGGGGTTTGAGTAATCGCCTGAGGGAACCGTCATCGGGATCAATCGAGAACGTGAACGGCCAGAGGGTTAGGTTATGATGAAGGTCCCACGTGGGGACAATCAGTGGATATGTGGGTTAGCTCTCTCGTGCTAATGAGTCCTGACGAGTAGTGGTTGTGTAACAGCGATTCGATGGTGTTTTGGCAAAAATTCTCCAGATGACGAAATCCAGAGAAAGTTGAGAGGAAGATGTCCGGGGAAAGGTCTAGACAAGTGTTTGGTAATCGCCTCCAGCTAAGGTATGTAATCAGAGAGGTGTTGTGCCAAGGACCGAACGGAGAAGAAAAAAATTTGGACCCTTGACCAATGACCAAACTGGGCAGTGTTGATCTTCGAACAAGGGTGTAAGCAGGCCAAGCTTCTCTTTCGTAACCAGCCTTGGTAGCGCCGGAGACTCCGCGATGGTTGAAGAAGTCAGGGTAAGATGCGTGAAAATGGCAGGTCAAAGGAGCTTGGGGGGAAGTGGATAGAGGAAAGGAGCTTGGGGGGAAGGTGAGAGAGAAAAGAGCTTGTCAGGTCTGGCGCTCAGGTTCCTCAGGTTGGGAATCAGAAAGTCTTGTCCCGCGTTAACCAATGACGAAGGTGTTGAGAAGGTGCAGAGTGGGAATCGATCCCACTGGATGGTCACCGTGATGGAGGGTAGCAGCCAAAGCGAATCAGCAATCGAGGACTGTCGCGAGGGCTGGCATAGCTGGCATGGCGTCTGCAATCCTGAGAGGGGAGGCCGGAAGGGGATGGCCAGGGAGGGGATATGTCATTTTTCTGATCTCTGATGGTGGTCACAGAGAGAGAGATATTTTACAAAAGGGTCTCGGTCGCCATGGATGTCCCTCGACCGAGATGTCTGCGAAGGGTTCGCCTCATCGGGTATGTAGACAACTCGAGTATCACAAACATGTTTTTCGTGTTCAACCACGTTAGGAGCGATTGACAACAGCACAGACGGTCGACCGTTCCTGCTTCATCTGAGCCCGTTGGGCGTTGGGAATGCAGCCGCTCCGGGTCTTGGAATGGAAGAAGATCTGCAACATCCGAGGGGAGTGTTTCGATGGCTTGGCCAAGAAGCCCGACGGTGACGTCGTTTCCTAAACGAGGTGTGAGGGGCGGGGTTGGCCAATCAGAGGTGAGGAGACATTTACCACGGTAGGGGAATGGGAGGGGTCTTTGGGCTTTAGCGCTGTTAATGAGAAGCGCATATCGTTCATGTTTGGTCTTTTCGGAACTGTTTTGGCCTCTTCATGTCTGGTGAGTCATCTTTCGACCGTATTAAATGTCAAAGGGCTGAAGACTTCAATCCGGCACCGCTTCGGCACCCGGCATCACCGGCGCTACTGTTCTGTTTTGTCGGGCTGTGCAGGTCACAACGTCTTCCGTTCCCCAGATCTTCACGAGGCTGTGAACGAAGCTTCTTCATCCCTTCCATTCCATCCACTCGCTCCACTCACTCTTTGGGAGTCACCGATGGCTGTAATGGGAATAGCTCCACTCGAAGCCTCAACCGAAGGCGTTATCCCCGGGCCCAGGGGCCATCACCAACCGAAGCAAAATGACTTGCATCTTGCATACTGAATGCAGACAGACGGTGCGGAATTGTGCTTAGCGCCGAGAACGCAGGCAAACCTCACTTGGCACTTACACAGTATCAAGTCGAGAGCTGGAGCGGGAGCACGGGCGAGCACGGGGGAGAAAAAGGCAACTTTAACCTCTGGTGTGGTGGTACACAAGTGTGTAACCTTCTTGGCCCTCTTGGCTTCACGTCCTGCACTTTGACCGTTGCCGCGTTTCCCATCTGGCGTTCCAACGGAGAGGTCATTGGTCGCTATACCTCCGGGCCGCACTGCTTACCATGATAGTAGATCCGGTTCCGTTTTGAAACACCGAGCAAATGGAAAGACACTTGTTCGTTTTGGATCCAACGGTAAAGCTCCAGGTATGCTTTTTGCGAGCCGTCAGCCTTACCTCTCCCAGTCACGTTGTTCCAGCCACGTTTCTATCAGAGACTCGATCTTCAATGGTTCCGTTTGAACGCACTTACGACACTTGATGGAAACAACATCACGTTACAATCACCTTTCACAGCAAACACTCGGGGTCGAGTCGGGATCACTTGCTGGATTACTCATCTTCTGTCCACAGAGTCCTAGACACGGCATATTTCATTTGAAGCAGTGAAGCCTCATCTTTGCAAGATCAGCGAGCAAACAGTTCCACTGGATTGGGTCATTTGGTCTGGTGGTTGCCTTGTTTCTCGGCCCGGCAAACAACAACCACTCACCAGAAGCTACCTAGAAACTGCCGCAGTCGGAATTATTCTCCGGGTCAATACCAGACCTCCTCCTTCAGCTTCACTTACCTTGCGTTTACCTACATCCCGCGAGCGGCTCTTATCGACAGTTGTAGTGATATCGGTAGTGACGATCGCGCAAAAGTACCACCGGCCATCGACATACGTCGAACACAAACTACACAGCGCGTGCTTCCACGGCGTGAAGCACGCGCGGTTAAAGCCACTTGAAGGACGGTTTTCTACTTTAAATCTAGTCGTACTACACATTGCACTACAGGCGGGTGTACCCCCCTTCTGTAGCATATGTAAGAGGAAATTCTCCGAGTCTGGTTGGAGACTAGGACGGGTCTGGACACCGAGGGCGAGATGACCAAGTCCGCGGGCGAGTGGAGTTGTTTGCTACGGATTGAAGACATATGATCGATCTGTGACATAGCGATGGGGTCAAAGACCGAAGAGCCGTCAATCAACTTGACCTTGTAAGATCACTCACGGTTTGGTGATAACTGACCTTCTCACGTCCGAGTGTTAGTCATTCATTGATAACTCACCTATACGGCCATCAGCACGTACGTAATGGGTAATATGGAGCCTTACTCGTGTTTTGTGGCCCCTTTTGAACATATCAGACTCTCTCACCGTGATCAAGCCTTGTCCTGTTTGCCCTCAACCTTCAAAATCCTCATGTCTTTGTGTCTCGATGCGTTGATCTCAACAAGTACTTCAACCGCAAGGAAACCGTTTTGCACCTTCTCTTCACTTCGGAGTAAGGATGACCAAGCCCGAAGAGGGCCAAGACAACGAGCCCAGCCATCAAGGTAGCTGCCGTGTCATCCCATCACCACATCAGACACTACCCGATCCCAGACTTTACGCCGTCCTCCACGTCACGACTTGTGTCTGGGCCCCATCTGGGTCCCATAAGCCACTCACAAACGAGCAGTCTTGAGGCTCTGCTGCGAGTAAGACGGCTTTGTGAGCCCATGTAAAACCCAAGTAAGCCCTAGTAACGCCTCACAGAACGCTTCGAAGTCTGTGGGAAACACCAAACCAAACGTGACACGGCATTCTTACGGCATCCGCATGGTTTAAATAACTCTCGTGACTGATCTTTGCCTTATCCCACATATCTGCTGCTTTCATTTATCATACAAGTACATACACTACCTCTACCTACCTTAACCCTTGCGGACAAAATAACCAAAACAAAAGAATGGAAGTTAGGTACCTATCTACCCAGAATCCTGAACAATCTCTAAAAAGCACAGCTGTACCTTATGGACGATGATGAACACTACTGAAAGTGTAGAGGTAAGGTACCTCTACAGCTCTTATCTGCCCGGTTCTTTCTGCAGTGTTTGTGCCAGGTAGGCCTCGCGTGCTTCGCGCACAATCCAAGGTATCAAAGCAAGGAGGCGACCGAGACATCAAGGACGGCATCAAACTTTACGAAAGGTAGGGCTTCCGGCGCAACGCGCCGGTTGCACTGGGGGGGGGGGGGCTAAAGAGAGAGCACCAGGGTTTACACCAACTACACCCTGGGGAGCAGGAGTACCTCTAGTCCGCATTGCTAGCCTGTGCAAAACGGGACCGGACCAAAGGCATTGATCGGTGTTAATAAGATCCGATGGCATGAAGGGAACTGGAATTGAATTGGTTTTGCACGAGCCCAGATATCTAATCGGTGTATGTGGTCGGCAGGGACTTGACCCGGACACCCACCCAGGCTCCATGTGCGCGTAGAATAGGTAACATTTACCAACAACTAAAAGACGATTGGGTTGAATAAGGGATCACAAGTCGAGCTGAAGTCGAAGGTTTGCTAGCCCTTGACCATTGTGAGTCAAGCGTGTGGGTGACAGAGACATGAGAGTGAGATCAAAGACCACTCGGACTCGAAGCCTTGAACACAAGGCCGTAGATAGGTACCCAGGGCAACGAGGACTTGCTTCCGAAATGTAGATCTCTTCGTCTCATACCGGCCGGCCGCTAGAGCATCGAGCTGCCGAGGCTTGTGTACGTCCGAGTAGAAAGACCGGATGTGAAAACGGATGATAACGCCATGTAGACAAGGAGATATTCGTGAGATAAAGCACCCTTGACTGACACGGAAGAACAACGTTGCGAGCATGTGATCTGAAACTCATCAATAAGAATATCGCAAGGTAGAGATATCGAACAAAACTTATACTGAAATGCCCTGCGATAACTTCCATGCTTTTGCTTCCTACGCCGCCAATGCTTGATGTTCACAACCAACTGAAGAAACTCCCATCCATCCCTCCACCTCCCATCCATGTCTGCCGTCACCTCTTACCTAGGTGCTGACCTAACCCACCTACCCACTAGGGCATGTTCTCCCCTTCCCATCAGCCAGCATTTCAGGCCCCCTTCGACCTCCTCGTAGTCCTCCTCCCCCCATACCCCCTCTCCCCATTCCTCGTCCTTCCCAGCCCCGTCGGGCTTCCAATTCCATGCCCTTCATTTTCCCTAACAAACGCATCCAAGTCTCCAATCGACATGGTCTTCTGTTCCTCCGCCGCTCGCTTAGAAATAGTACCAGTGTCGGTAGCTCCTTCGTCGCCGAGCTTGGAGAGCAGTTTCTGCCGGGCCTTGCGGGAGTCGATGTCCTGGTAATCTATCTGTGTCGGTGGTGGTCCTTCCTTATCGTCTTTCTTGGAGCGGGTTTTGCGTTTTGTTGTAGTGGTGGCGGTGGTGGTTGCTGGCGCTGCTGGGGGAGTGGTCTCCTTCTGTTGAGCCTGGCGCCCTAGCTCGGCTCCATCAGGGGGAGCATCTGCTGCCAGACCGTCCTCGCTTGCCGCTGACACGTTGCTCATCGCTCTCCCTAGGATTTCCCGCTTCCGTCGACGGGTTTTGGCGGTGACGGATCCATCATCTGAGCGCACAGAGGCGGCTTCGCTTGGTGCTCTTGTTGCCCTAGTCACGGCCCTGGCCTCTGTTGCCTCTACCGCCGTTATGGAAGTGGTTCTGCCCCGGAGTGAGTGTGAGAGGGCGCTGGCGAACGACGTTGCTGCGGCGGTTTCCACGCTGGCCTCACCATCACCACCAGCATCTAGCAGCAAGTCGACTAATCGATCCGTGACTTTCAACTTCTCGGCCTTTTTCTTCTCCTCTGCTTCTTTGAGCAAGCGGCGGCGGAGTTCTTCGCCGGTTTCGCCTGGGTCTTCTATTACCGGCTCTTCCTCCAAGGCTCTAAGCTTGCTCGGCGATTTGGACTGTTGTCGTTTGCCAGGCTCTCCCTCGACTGGCAAGTCGTCTTCGCCGGGGAGGGGAAGATCGTCGTCCGCTGCAGACTCCGCGTCAGAATCTGCTATCTCGCTTCTTATCCTGCTTAGTGGTTTGCGCGGTGGCTGCTGCTTTTGTTTTTGTTTTGAAGAAGAGGCGGGCTGCGAGAGGTTGGAAATGTCAGTTAGCGGTGCGCCAGCTGCTGCCGACTTCTTCTTTCCAGGTGTGGTATTCGCCGTGCTTGTTTGTCGCTGACTCGGTGCTGTCTCGTAGCTATCGTGGGACTCGTACAATGCCGTTGCCAGCGCTGGCGTTGCTTTCGTGCTCTTAGACTCTGAAGCTGAAGATCTCATCTTCTCTCGGATAGCAGAGGTAAAGTCCGAGGCGTCGACGCGACTGCGTGATTTGCTTGCGGCGGCGGCAGCCGGTTTGGAGAGTAGATCCTCATCGACGATCCCTAGCTTGGATGGCTTTGTTTGTTTCTCCGTAGCCTTTTCCTTCCCGGAGACCTGGCTGCCTTTTGACGGCGGTGATTCCTCGGAACGGATCTTCTGGTTGAGCTCGGGGAAGAGAAAGTCCTCAATAGGGCACTTGAACCCCGTGTTGATGCACATCCACAACCATTCTGCCCTAATGATCGGCACCTTCCACAGTAGCGCCATGTCGAGTTTCTGTTTCCTTATAACGGACACCGACGGTGCTACCAGAACAGACACATCAGCCGTGAACCTCTCTTCGTACCTAGCACCCAATTGCCTAATAGCTTTATCCACATGGTTAAGGTCCACACCCGTAAACCCTGCCGTCGAGACAGAAAGCGTATTGAAGTCTGGAATGGGAAACGAGGGAAATGGCCGACCGAGGACATGCTCGTTGGGGTCGAAGAAGTATTTTTTGTGTAGACACCGTTCAATGTAAAACTCGGTGATGATGTAGACGTTGGGTGGAAGGCGGGGATGGCTGTTGGGTTGAGAGTTCTGTGGTACGACGAGGAAGCGGTGAGCCATTTGCGCGCCAGAGGCGGACGCGCACTCGTCGAGGGTTTGGCAGACAACGCCGCCTAGGGAAGCGACGGTGTTGGTGAGGATTTCGGTCTCTTTGGGTGCGAAGCCGGCTACGTAGAAGCAGCAATAGGCGAAGATGAAGTCGTCATGGGGTATGCCGAACGACGAAAGCCTTGAGCCCTGGGTGTCAACCGATTGTGTTGGACCAGAAGGCTGCTGGCTCGGATGACGCTGGGCGGGGGCTGAGGGAGGCGGTTGTGCTTGGGAAGCTCCGGCGAGGGGAGCCGGGGCAGCAGCAGGCGAAGAAGTGGCCGCCGGGGGCACACCCAGGATGCTCCCCCACAGACTATCCCTTTGGCTGTTGAGCTTGATACTAGCAGTCTTTCTCAGCTTTCTCCTCCCGGCCTCTTGTCCCTCGGCGGCGCTTTCCCTTAGTCTCTTGCCCAGGGAGGCAACGCGGCTGCTTTGTCTGTTCCAAGCACCAACTCCTCTTTCGTCCTGTGGCAGAAGGGGATCGTAGCATTTCTCGTCTAGAATCAGACCACGCTCGACGCAATCGTTGATCCACTCGACTGAAACAGTTCTAATGCCCCAGTTCTGAGCAGCCTGGTACTTGCGGCCTTCTGGTTTGTAGACGACGAGGTGGGTGACGCGACGGGTCAAGTCGCCGGTGTATATGCCACCGCCCTTTTCCACCATGTCGATGATGTGCTGGCGCTCTTCGGCTTCCATAAACCCGGTCGAGCAGATCAAGAGTTTCCGTCGGGGTTCGATTGTGCCATCTACTAGGTTCGGTTCGGCGCCGCCGGTCTCGAAGGGTTTCAGCTCCCATTCCGTCTCGAGGGCGATGAAGTCGATGTCGGCGTCTTGGACCCAGAGCTTCCGGAGGGCTTCAATCCAGCCGGCGGCCATGGCCTTGACGTCGGGACGTTCCTTTGCGACATGGCGGTACTTGGGCGTATCGTATTCGCCGACGATGAGGTGGGTACAATCGGGGGTGAGGTCGTGTTTGTGCTTGCCGCCGAGTTCTTCGGTTTTGCTGGCGATGTCTGTCTGTTGATTCAAGAGTCAGTTGGCTGTCAAGGCTGCGGGGAGGGAGGGCGAGGCTGCAGGTACCCTTAGTTCTGGCGAGATGCTGGTGCAGCACACGACGACGCCCTTGAGAGGATGGGAAGGATCAAAGAGGACATTATCTGATGAAGGCGATCCGGCGCGCGATGAAGACGCGGGATGGTTGCTCATTTTGTCGCATTTGTTGTCTTGTTGAAGAATTGAGCAAGGCCGGCGGAGCGTGAACTGGTGAACACCTCTACGGCTTACACTAATACAGCAGCGCGTCGCGTGGGCACATGACTGCGGGCCCGGGCACCCTGCACTTGACAATTGTGGGGCACCAGACTCTAGGCACTAGGCAGAAACCCAGGCTCGTCCAGGATGAGACCTTTTACAAAATGGCTAGGTACGGATCGGAAAGGCATTAACAAGATTCAATATGGCATATCAAATTTTCAAAATAGCATATGCAAGGCAAGATCACGCTTTGGTTGTGGAACGAAACGGATCAATTAGATATATAAACGCCTAGGAAAGTTGACCAGAGTCTCGAGCTAACAACCAAACCAGTATTGTACACTAGTGTATGCCAAATCTTAACGGGTGATCGGCAAAAAAGGTCAGCTTTTCTGTCCCGGGCGAGCCAGGGTTGGGGTTTACTGTCCTGGCCAATCCGCACTCTTTCCAACCTCAGCTCACCTATTTCTTCCATCTCCAGCCATATCATCCATCTTATCGGACTTCTACCTTGCAACATCACTCGCTCCGACGCAACAAAGTACCAACCCTCAACGACATCATGCCATCTCTGGCTTCGTCATAATTGCTATCAATGCCCATCTCAAGCCTCGAATCATGTTCTTTTTCCCCATCCCCCACCAATATCCGCTTTGCAACAGCAGCATCAGGCCATCAACAGCCCCTCGCGGCCTCGCTTAAAAAGACCATGACTGATAAACACACAAGCCCGAATATTGGGCTTGCAATTCATCAGCCTTATTCCAAGCCGAGTGGCTCTGATTCATCACAATGAGATCTCCCAAAGCTGTCCTTTACCAATGGCCTCTCTGAATGTTCAACATATTCGTTATCATAACTGTCAACCATCACCATCCCCTCTTCACCCGCTTCACCCTCGGTCCTTTCCGTTCCTCACTCCGCATCTGCTCCGTCATTACCCCTAGCTGCCTGCAATACAGCGAATCATGATTCGATATCACTCGTTCGGCTGGAGGAAACATAGTGATTGGCGCACAGGGCGAATATCTTGAGGTTGTATTGCATTCAGATGCACATGAGAGACCGTCGAAGCCTCCCATGCCTACTGTGTAACCACGGTACTGAAGGTATCTATTCTAATCTGCCATCAGGGGCCTTATCCCACCTGTCCCTTCAAAGTTCTCGTCACGGCAATATCAGTTTTCCAATCCTCACCAAATTCCGACTGTTGATGATAGGAACCAGAAAACTACACTACCTCTAGGTAGAGGTACATGTAGGTACCTGAGCGAGCTGAGGTACCTGAGGACCATTTGACCATTAGGCACGAACCCGGAGATGACTGTTGCCTGTCTAGAAGGGGGCCATTTTGCCGATTTCCCATGAGGAAGGTTACCAGGGGCAGGTTACCAGGGGCAGGTGACATTGATCAGAGTGTAGGATTTTGTGACTGCAATCTTCAAAAGTCGGGCTCGACCAAGGTTGACAAAGCGCTTTTCAGGAACCAACAACCCTTTGCGGGCCGACAAGCCTTGTTGGTTTTTGATGCTACCTTGCGTAGTACCTATGGGATGTCTTCCATGTTACCCACTCGTGCCACTATGCTAGTATAAGTAGCCCACCTTCCTGTTTGATCCAAATCCCTATTGAAAAAAATGTTCCTGCTTCTGCTGTTACAGTCAACCTGAACTGATGTGATGTCGTGCCCGGGTCCCTGGATCCAAACCTAGTGTACGTGTAGGATAGATAGCGTTGCGACCCGAAGCGCCTCGGGACCAACTGTATCGGTCAGTCTTTTGGGATGGCCATGCCCCCTTTAAAACCAAAGTGTCGCCATGTTGACTGACTCCCAACCTCAAGACATTCCTCCACTAAACATCCCAATTACCAGACCTCAGAGCCACTTGGCTGTTCCTCATCATGCCCGTCAAGTTTGCCATCAGCTCTGGCGCTCTGTCACTGGCGCTACTGCTCTTTGGTCATGGCCACCTCGCCAAGGCAACAACTGACATTTCTTATATTTACTTTGACAATACACAATATCTTGCCGCCGCGTACAATGTCGTCCAGATGTCGTGGTCCACATTACAAGCCGCCTTTGCAAGCCCCAACCGCTCGGACATTGCCAGTTTCACCGGTCTGGACTGGACAAAGCCGTACCCCGGGAGTCCCCTATCAGGCTTCACTGCCCATTTGCGGATAGCGGACGAGGTGCGTTTCCCGCCCGCTGTGACGGACGAGAATGTCACAACCAACGTGGCAGCTCTCAATTTCGGCATTCCACCTTCCATGAGGAAGGAAAATGGCCTCCCCAAGAGCATGCATTCCTCGTGGTATGTCTGTCAACACTATTACATCAGCACGCTGCCTGACCCAACATCGGATATTGCGCACGACTGTTCCTTTCTGCCCAGCCAATGTCAGAAAGACTTGAAAGCCAGCTTGACTCAGAACTGGGGAGCATTCAAGAGCGATCCCGAGAGCGGTACCATGTGCAGCGGATGGGCCCTTGACACCATCACGGAAAGCTGCCAAACCACGCTGGGAAGGGTTACAGCAGATGTTCTGGGTAAGTGCAATCTTCAAATACGAGTGGGCATGAATTGAGGGTGACGTCTAATTCTTCACAGGTTGCGAGGCGTCCGATCTCGACGATGATGATGCAGCCAGAAGTTTCGCGGTGGATGAAGTCGGACGTTTATCGTGGATGGTTGGCACCAATTTCAACGACCCAAACAACCAGACATCGTATTATGCTGCATCCAACAGAACCTACATTGTTGCTACTGTGTTTGGGTACAATTCTGGGTATGCTGGTTCGGTCCAGCCAGTGGTAGAGCTTGCTTGTCTTCGACCCCAGTGGGGGACGACCCAGGCCACTTCTTCTTCTTCTTCTTCTTCTTCTTCTTCTTCTTCTTCTTCTTCTTCTTCTTCTTCTTCTTCTTCTTCTTCTTCTTCTTCTTCTTTTACCTCGACACCGTCGGACCCATCTTCAATGACCTCAACGACCTCTTCCTCCTCCGCCATCTCTGGGTCTAGTACGGCTGCGTCTTCAGCTGCTCGGACATCATCGTCGTCACTGATCACTGACTTCAAGCAAAATAACTACTTCCACTGCATTGCCCTCCTCCACTATGCACTGCACAGGTATGTTATTACTGGCCACAGGCAGCACCTCACAGCGAGAAATCCATGCTAACTTTCTTTTTCCCCACAAGGTGGTACCACGGCTGATGAGGTCTCGGGCAAATCTCATAGGACTTTGTTCCTACAGCTGTGATTACGACCACTGCCTCGATTCTGCCTGTATTTGCACCCGTTCCGCGGCGGTAGCAGTTGCGGCACCAACCCAACTGGAGACAACCAGAGCCCTACCAACTCGGACTATGCATATTATGTTGATATGTGTGAGTTCATTTGCAGTCGGGGTTACTGTCCCGAAGGAGCGTGTAAGTATTGCTGAGCTAGGCTGGTATTGCCACAGGACTGGAGGGGAACCTATCCCGAGAAAATCGGGCATGTACATGTATCATGGCAACTTAGAAGAAGTATCGGGACATGGATGGCCGGGCGTTGTTCGGTGCGCCTAGGGGTAAGATAGAGGTAGCTGTAGAGTAGCGAGGTGGTTGGAATAGCGACTTCGGAAGCGCGATGTACGCATCAATGGGACTTCCACGTGCATGTTAAAACCTGAACAGGAGCAGCCTGCCAGACGGGACAGGGTTGTGCTGTTAGGTGTACCTCCGGAACACCTACGCCGGATCGACGCAGGGATTGCAAGCGGCTAGGTACATACACTACTGTGTGAGGTATGTACAGGTAGGATCGGGTAGACAATAAAGATACCTACAGGGGCAGAAGTACCGACACAGGTACTACCTACCTATAACAGATAAGTTGGGAGGATGGGTGAGCGATGGTCGTAAGAATAAACCGAACATAAGGTACCTACCTTACCACGGCCAGTACATCACACCATGGGTGTATATATTCTGCGGTCTTTCCCAACCACAATGAGCGACATTGAATTGTCCGTGTTCGGTTTTTCTTACCATCGTTCGGCGAGCCAGTTTCTATTAAACTTCTCCCGTCGGGCTGCCCCCTTCCTTCCTCACACCAAACACATCAATGTCCATTTTCTTGAGATACACCGGGAAGTCTGCCCCACGAAAGGCCTTCTCCGGCTTATTTTCGCGCCAAATGTCACTATTTGACCGCTATGACAGATGGAAAAGCGGCGAGTCGCCATCCGTCAACAAACCTTACCCCGACGACCATGAGTCTCGCGCTGCAATACGCGGGGAGCGTCTTCCCAGTTGCTTCACACGCGGGCTCGACCTTTGCACCATCCATGGCATACGACACAACGATGCATTTGCCAGGTCTGAAGCAGTTGTGAAGCTTTGCGAGACCTCTGCGGACAAACGCTATGCTAGGGCACGCAATGCCCGGCTTATCATGAGCAACGAGGTCCCGGATATGGCGACGGATGATGTCAAGCCCTACTGTTTCTGGCACCCCGACACTGCCAGAGAAGAGACATACCGACGTTTGGCAAAGCGCTATCCCGACATGGCATATACCGTTGGTCGGGCATGCGCTGTGGCGGGATATGACGGATTGTATCATGAACTTGACATCCTTCCCGATGTCTCTATCGCTGAAGAGGCTAGAGATAACTCGGCGGCAAAAGCGGGATCCAAGGCCATCTTTGAGCACATCATGAAACAACCAGTTTGCTACGCCGTTTTGGACGATTACACCAGGTCTGTCCACCACAAAAACCCACGGTCACCGGCCTTTATGAACGGAGATACCGCCGTCCGATCAACACTGAATGGGACAGTCGCCCCGGAGGACATGGATGATGATAGCGGGCTTGTCCCGGATGTCGGCTCTTTCGACATCGACGAGGACGGCCACGTTGCCGAGGCCTCGACACACGCATCGTCCTTCCCGTCACAAGGAACGCTGCCTGCAGAACACGTCGGACTGCTTTATACGCCTCTGCCCTTGCATCTGCCCACCATCATCAAAGATCCGTTGATCGTTATGGCGGCTTATGAAGGGAACCTGGACCGCTATCTTCGCTTGCGTCGGCCCCATATGGTCGAGCAAGAGCATGGAGCCGTCCTTCGCGGCATATACCACAACACTACCTTCGCCAAGTGGTGGTCGCTTCAGGCACGGGAGGAGTGGGATTTTGATATCCGAGCGGCCACTCTCGCACGCTTCATCATGGTCAATGACTTGTCGCACATCACCGAAACAGATCCACATCCAGAAAAGGAGTTTCACGAGATACCTGGAATGATATGGTGGCCCCTTATTCCTGCCGAGGAAACGCTGGCAGTCCTCGCCAAACGTCGTCCGGATATGCACCTTCAAGTAGCCATGGCCTGCATTGCCGGCAACTACAAGGAGTTGTGGGACAAGTTGGCACCCAAGCCGTCCAGACAGCTGTATGAACAGGCTTCGCTATGCCACGATGCTAGCGTTCGCAACCACTTTGTCGACTATCTCGAGCGTCGTGCTTCTGAGCTTGGATTGGACGTCAAGGCCCTTAAGGAGGTGTACGGACTTCCTGCTCACGACTGGTGCTGGAATGCGGCGAGACTCGACAAGGAGCCCACTAGCTGCTGGTTGCCCAGTGAGATTAGCATACCGGGGCAAAGCGGCCATACTGACACGGACAATGTCTACGGAACTCCCGACCAGACCAATTTGGCTGAGTGGGATTCCAACTGGGAACTCCATATATGTTCATCAGAGGAGCTGAGGGCCAAAATACCGGCTTCGGAGTCTGGCATTTGGCTGTACAGTAAAAACCCCCATTCCGACTGGGCAAAAATGTTTCCAAACGAGTAACACCCCCTGTAATTGCAGCAATATCACGGACCCCTTTTAGGAGAATAGTGAATACCAATATGATCATATACCTACTTTTCAAGTTTTGGGCTTCTTTTGTGCTTGTAGTCTTCAATTACAGGGAAGTGTCGTAGTCAGTTTCGGTGCCCAACACGGGAGAGAACATCCAGCAAGTGTAACATTGAAAATACCCCATAATCTTCATGACCGTCTTTCCCCGAAGTTCCCCCCCGCAATTAGTTAGGTTCAGGTACCTCACCCGGCTGCGGCTTCCGGTCGTAAACAGTACGCCCCTTAAAGTAGGCGTGGATGTTAGGATTGTTCAGCTCCTTGCGAAGATGCTTGGCGTAGACCGCAGTCTCCTCGGGGGTCCACCCCATGACAACATTGAAGATGTAGTTGAGGTATCCTAACAACGAGTTACCTCTAGCATAAGCTTATCCAATCTCTCAGCAACGCCTTCAATATGAATTTATCTGTAGAGGTAGCTTCGGTTAATCCGTGGACTTACCTTTAAGATCGATCTCCATCCCTACAAACCTTCCACCAGAGGCCCTTTTCGGCCAGCTCCTTATCCTTGTGCCAAATACCCACGGGGATGTAGAACTCCTTGACTGTGATATTGACAAATCCTGCCTTTTCCATGCCTTTTTGTTGCAGATCGGGTGGTGATGATGACTGATGAAACACGAGCTCAAGAGACGTCGTCCATGGCAAACAATGATGGGGATAAAACGCCCAGGGAACTGACTCCCCAGTCTCCACAGCGGCTAGACCCCATTCGTCTGATGTGCTTTCCATGTGCATTAGCGTCCCTGGGCGCGCCCTTTCGCTGTGGAACGATCGTACACGCTAAACCAGAACAGGTAATTTCAAGAGCACCCTGACTCCTCTTTCCCGGGGCTGGACCGGGAGCGCTAACAATTATCTACCGACGCCGAGAAGTTCGACAGCACAGGGCATAAACTCACCCAGCTGAACTTGTATGAGGCAAACATCTTTCTTTCATAACCAACCGGCCTGGGGTCAAAGTGATAACCACTCGCGCGCCCTTTATCGTATTCACTTTCTCACACTTTGACACCCAAAGACAGCAAGCAGACAAGTGAAAACCGCAGCCATGAAGATCACACAGGTATGTCCCTCCCTCCCCTCCCCTCACTATCCCCGCGCCTCTCTCTCCGTTACCCTCATGCCCACCCTCAAAAGTCAAAACACCAGGCACTCTTTATCCTCTCTTCCATTTCCGTCCGCACCCTCTATCCACACTCCACGCCACCAACACAACTCTCATCACCACGGCACCAGTGCTAACACCTCTTCTTGCCCTCAGCTCTACGTCTACCCCATAAAAGCCCTCCGCCCCATCCCCCTCCAACACGCCCAACTCACCCCCCAAGGCATCAAATATGACCGCACCTTCATGCTCTACCACGTCAAAACCAAAGCCGACGGCAGCTCCATGTCCACCGAGTTGAAGAAGATGCAACTCTCTTCCTACCCGCAATGCGCCCTCTTCGAACAGACCATCCTCTCGCGCGAAGACAGCCAGAAGGAGGTTCTCGTGAAATGGCACGCTCCGTCTCTGCCCACCGGGGGCAGTGAAGGTGGAGAGGAGCTGGAGCAGGAGCAGGCAGAGAGGGAAAAGCTAAAGAGGCTGGAAGCGGAGACGATTACCGTTGAGCTCGATCCGCCGCCGAGGATTGAGGAGCTGGAGAAGGTAGAGGTGGATTTGCATGGGAGCCCGACGACGTGCTACAAGGTCGGGGAGGAGTATGATCGGTGGTTTTCGGAGCGGTTTGGGTTTGAGGTTGTTTTTGTTTATCTTGGGGATGGGAAAAGGCAGATTTTGGGGACGAGTTTGCTACCGCCGACGACAGCATCGGGAGCGCACTCACACTCACACGCTAGCTCGCGGCGTCAGTCCGGAAAATTGACCCCCCAGCAGCAGCAGCAACAACATCCGCAGCAAAAGTCCGGAGGAGGAGGGGGATGGCTCTCCAGCCTAGCGAGTTTAACCTCCTGGTTCCCCACCGTCCCGATCTCCGTTCCTGGGTTCGTCGCCATCCAAGCAGAACGCGAAGAAGAGGAACAACAACCGAAGCCGTGGATTACGTTTACCGACGTGGCGCCTTTGCTGATCACCTCAGAATCTTCCCTCTCTAACGTCTCCGCCCGCCTCGCCCCTGAAACGACCGAATCCACCGAATCTACCGAATCCACACACCCTCAGGTCCCAATGTATAAAATGCGCCCTAACCTCGTCCTAGACGGTAAAGGGGAGGAAGCTTGGGCAGAGGATTACTGGGGTGAACTTGTCGTTACTTCTTCCGCGAAGTCTTCACCAGCAACAGAAGCGAACGGGACTACCACGAGGATCAAGAAAACGAAAACCAAACTCCACCTCACAGGCAACTGCGCCCGCTGCACCAGTCTAAACGTCGACTATGACACGGGCAAGACGGCCAAAGGGGAGATGGGGACTGTACTCAAGAAGCTGATGAAGGATCGGAGAGTAGATCCGGGGATGAAGTGGAGTCCTGTGTTTGGACGGTATGGGTTTGTGGGGGAGACGGCTGTTGATGAGGACGGGGAGGAGCAGGACATGGAGGAAGGGGAGGAGGAGCGAGAAGAGGACATGGAGCGGGAAGTGTGGATTAGTGTGGGCGATGAGGTGCAGGTGACGAAGAGGAATGAGGAGAGGACGGTTATGGATTGGCCGTTTTAGGTGCCTTCCTACGCGCGTGAAAGGGCTGAGGGGGCATGGGAATCATGAAGATGGGCTGAGGGAGGAGGCAGGAAGGGAGTAGATGAGGTGTCTTGTATACCACGGGTCCATTTCGGCCAGCTTTGAGCCTTGAATCATGATCGCGGATCGCTGCTTTCTATCCATAGCACTTCCCGTGCATCCCGAGCATCACCTCTAACAGTCAGCATTCCGCCCAATCCTTCACCCCAAACGCCATCCAAACCCACCTTTTATAACCCAAGACCCCTCAACAACGAATTCCCCTCCCTCGCCACCAATTCCGGATCGTCCTTCTGGATGAAATGCCCACAACCCTTCGCAATCTTGACCGGAACCACATTCTCGTCACTGTCACTGTCACTGTCAACCGTCGCTAGACGGGTCAACCCCTCGTTATACCGCTGCCAGGCTGGGTTCATGTACCCGTTGATGACAGCTTTGGGGATGGACATTGGGCCCTGTAAATGTGGAGGGGGGTGATGGTGTGAGAAGAACTGTTTGGCGGGTAGAAGGTGGTAGGTAGTTTGGACAATGGGAGGGGAAGGGGAATGGGAAGGAGAAGGAACAGACCTTTTCGTTATGCTCAGCAAAGACGTCCCAATCGTGACCGATGACTATCACCCTCAGTCTGGTGATTCGTTTCGTCGTCGTTCTGGTACTTTCCTTCTTCGCTTTATCCTGCTTCTTCCCATCATCCCCATCCCTCCCATCATCCTCACTCCCTTCACCCTCCCCAGGCAACCTAAGCTTCGGTCTATCAGCCCAAGGCAACAACCCCCTCAACCCCCTCCTATCCAACCTCTCAGGATTCCCCACCCTCGGATGAAACTTGTCCCTAAACATCCTCCTCGTCCATCTCAGCCCTTCCTCATCCACCCCCTCCTTCAAATCTTTTCCGGGATCAAACCCAGGCGCATCCGGATCGGGAAACACGGAGACAAAGTCTGAATTGGCCATCATTGAATCGAGGAAGAGGTACCCGACTACCCGCACATCAGGGTAGTAGCGAGCGTTGTAGAGCCGCGCGAGGGGGCAGCCTATGCTATTCGCTACTATCACCACGTCCAGCTCTTTCAGATCCCGCCGAGACAGGAATTGGCGAGAGACTAGGAGCAGCAACTGGTGGAAGTCGTCGACTACGTCCTCTGGTGTGTGGCCGTAGGGAGTGTCGTCTACGGCCGGATCGGGATCGGATGGGTCGGGGGAGGAGGCGCCTTGGCCGAAGCGGTCGTAGGCTAGGATGTTGGGGATTTCGGGTAGTATCCCATTTTCACATGTCTCTCCTACCGCCGCAGATGCGTTGTTGCCGTTACCGTTTTTAGACACAGTCCCGGTTCCTGCTTTGGGTCCAGTATTGGAGGGAGAAGATGACGAAGCATTGGACGAAGTAGAAGACCGTCGCTGCTTGTTGCGGATGCGAAGGAAGCGGGAGATGGCCTCGGACCAGGAGGAGCGAGGGAGGATGAGGCCGTTGAGGAAGACGAGGAGGGTTGATGAGGGTGGTAAAGCTGCGATGTCTGGGGAGTCTGCGAAGTCCGGGGAGGATGTCCCGGGGAAGAGGGCGGAGATGCGCAGAGTGGCTGAGGGTTTGTGGGGGAGGGTGAGGGAGATGTCTTGCAGTTTCATTGGGCGGTTATGACTGGGGGGGTGAAATGAAAAATACGACTTCGATCTGGTTTGTATTCAAGATATACTCTAATGATGCAAAAGATGTGTTCGAAATGAAATCGCAAAGTGGTGAGAAATCGGAGTGAAAAGCGAGTGTTGATGTGGTGTTAAAAGTCGATGACGCTGGACGGGGAAATGTGGGGCTTGGAGATCACGACTTACATTGGTGATGCTGGAAGTTCCGCGTTCCCCATTCCCCCGTTCCCGGAGTTCTTGGAAACGAACTGGTGGGACGGCCCGAGGACGGTAGAACGGGTACCTTGCATGTAATTTGTTAGACATCCTGTGAAACAGACATCATGGGTTTCATTCGAGGCACTGAACATCCATTCTTCCAGTCGGGGTTATTCGCTAGCGACACAAAAGGTGCCTGAGAATCGTCAAGAACCTCCAAATACCTATATACACCTCCAGCGACCTTCACTTAACCAAGACCCAGAGTTTCCAAGCAAGATAGTAGGCAAAATCCAAACGTTGAAAGTGAAGGGGTATTCTCAACACCATGGCCTCCCCAAGCCCACACAAGCATAAATCATAGCACATAAACACATCCAAACCCCCAAATCCCTCTACAACATACCTTAGGTATCCAACCCAACCTCCCTTAAGCATACCACCCACTCTCCGGATCCCCCAAACACTCCCCCACCGTCCCCGTCCTAAATCCCCTCGCTCTAACCGTCCCCACCATCTCATCCACCAACCTCTCCACCGTCCACCGATGAACATCATGACTCAACACAATCGCCGAGTCCGTCGCCGGATTGCTCCCCAGCTCACTATTAAACTTGTTCACGCTCACCTGAATCCCACTTTCACTATCATTCTCATAATCCTTGGTATCCAAATCGAAATTAACGACATGGTATCCCATCCCCTCGAGATCCTCCAGACATCCGTTCTCGCAAGTGGCGTAGGGCGGCCGGATATATTTCGGTTTGACGCGGACTACCCTCAGCAAGACGTCCTCGAGCTTGGTCACCTGCTCGACGCGCTGCGCTGTGCTGGCGGTCGTTAGGTCAAGATGGGACCAAGTGTGGCTGGCGATTTGGTGGCCTTCGCTTAGCATGCGACGGAGGATGCCTGGGTAAGGGGTGGATTCGTCGTCGATGGCGGAGACCCAGTTGGCGCCGTTGACGAAGAAGGTGGCGTGGATTGGGGGCGAGAAGGAGGCCAGTTTGTCGAGGAGTTGGGTGGTGTAGATGTAGGGGCCGTCGTCGAAGGTGAGGGCGACGATGCCGGGGGTTGTGCAGTGGTTGATTATGAGGCCGGTGGGCACTGCTCGGCGGAGGTATGGGGAGGAGCCCGAGGAGGACGAGGTGTCCTGGTTGGGGTAGTAGTCGTTGGGATAGTTGTTGTTTGGACCGTAGTTGTTTGGATACAAGTCCCGGGTGGGAAGCCTTTTACTGTTGATCGGTGTCAGATGTGATATTTGCATTTTCAGGGACGACGGTCTTACGATGGAGTTGGGATCGCACGTCCTAGGGCCACGAGAGCCCCGACGGGCAGAAAAGTTGACCA
The DNA here is from genome assembly GCF_033439725.1 of Neurospora tetraspora. Lineage (NCBI taxonomy): Eukaryota > Fungi > Ascomycota > Sordariomycetes > Sordariales > Sordariaceae > Neurospora > Neurospora tetraspora. The sequence continues at coordinate 707,822 of NW_026944393.1, forward strand.
GCGCATTGTGGCTCTCGAGATGGATAATTTCTTGTCCGACGAGTAGTGTTTTAGTGAGGAAGACTGAGTCGGTACACTCAAAGATTGTAGCAGAACGTAGCAAAAGACAGCAGATAATGAAAGGACTCGTACCAGGAAAAGTAACCGGACTCTATTTCGAACGGGCACAGAGACCGACTGGACTTATATACAACTACGATACATCAACTACAGTCTTCTTGTAAGCAGGCAAACATATCCGCGGCGCCGCTCTCCCACTTCAAATTGCCAGAACAAGTAGTCCGAACGCCGAGACAAGCCTCACAAGTCAACTTCAGATGATCGTCCGGAATGATGCCCAAAGCGCCTCCTATAGCTGCTGATAGCGCCCTTTTTGTATTTCTTGGGTGTGCTTGGTGGGTGTGATTTGAACGTCAGAGTCTCATCCCTTGGGGGCCGTCTCAGACCGGTTGAGCATCCTTCTCAGCCTTGCAATTGGCAGTACGACCCCTCGCAACCACGGGACGCTGTGTAAACAGTGGATAATGGATTTGCATTGCAGCGCTCATCCTCCTAGCCTCGCATATACGGTCCAACGATATCTGACATGGTGGACCGGGAAGACACGCCAATGGTCGACGTGTTCGGGTCATATTGAAGAAGTTTGCAAAAGGTGCATTTGCTACACCGCCGCGACAGGTCAGACTACCATTGAGCAGTGAATAGGCAGGGGTTTGATAAGCAAATGCATAGCAATGTAAACAACGACAACGCTTTTTGCAGGGAATGTTAACGCCCGAACCTGTTGTGTTGCTGCATGGTTGCCGTGTCGTCGCCTTTTTTTGTGGTCGTCTGCTATCAGTGAAGAAAGCGGACTCTGTCCAACCATTTTGATACGCAATGGTTACTTGTGGCGTCTTTGGCGTCTGCCTCGTGGATAGAGTGCTGTAATAATAAAACCGTTTGCGTAACGCGACACGGGCGCCACCAGTCCTCAACCCCCTCTGGGTTTGCTTGGCTTTCAGAACCAGGTTCCTCCGTGCTGACCACCAGACCATCTCACTTGATGTCATAACCTCTGACTTTTAGATATGTGCCTGCAACTGCCAGGCTGAGGACAGCCCACGGAAGCTGGAGTTCAATGACGGACCACACCCACAGACAACCCACGGGTGGCGCTTGCTTCATGACGGCCAGGTATCCGTATGTGTTTGTGATGTGGATCAGGTAGCATCCCGAGGTCACGCTCATGATTAGGAAGATGACCTGTCGGAGATGGTTTTGGAAGCGGGCAGGTAGGCCGGGGAGGATGGTCGGGTTCGAAGAGTGAGCGTGGAGGGTGTAGATGAGGAAGCCGAAGACTGGGCAGGAAGACGTCAGTGGGTAATATTAACCCTAGGCTCGTATTGACATACCAAACAAGGCCTGGAATGCTCTCATCCAAACCTTGGGCCACACGATGCGATCGGCGGAATATTGGTTCTGGACAAGGACGTCCAAGGTGAAGTGCAGCATGGTCAGGCTCATGGTGTAGAGGGTGGTGTCGAGGAAGCGCTCGGCTCCGGGGGACAGTGGTTCGTTGTCATGGTCGTTAGGGTTCTCTGGCTTTATCGGAATCTTTTTGATCTTGGTTTTAGAGTACTTGTCGTTTTCCTCCTGTTTCTTTTGCGCTTGTGCGAAGAGCCCCCTTTCCTCGGCCAATTCTAGCAGGGTCTTTTCCTTGGGTCCGCTGCGGTCGGGCTGCTGGAACTTGATGTTGGACGGGGAATCGGCGCGTTTTCGGCCCATTGTGGTGTTTGTGTCTGGCGATACGAAGGACGAAGAAGAATTATTGCGGCTCTGGGGACAATGGCATGGAAGGAATGGAATGATGACGATGGAATCGAAGACGTGAGTTAGGGGAGCTTTCAGTGGGTCGGCCGCTAGCTCCCGCAATGGCCCCACTTGTCCCCGTACCCTAACCCCCTCAACTTGACACTTGACTTTTCTTCAAGATGCTATATCAACCACATATGTCAACTTCTCGGCCATCATCCACCGAGTTCTTGGCCATTTGTGTCTATTATCCGATTGTGTAGATCCTATATTGGTGTTGCAAGAAAGTAGGCAACCAAGTACGGTACCTTTTCTTGTGCAAGGCTCTGGAAATGTTCCTCTTCCTCCGGGGTTCTACAGCCTCAACACGACTCGGTTGCCCGCATCCGAAGAGGCTACAGGTGATAAGAGTGGTGCTTGCACTATCGAGAACTCCTCACTGGTAGAGGCTCCTCTTGGACTCCCTTGCATGTTGTTGTACAAGAGGTGCCCAGTTGAACATGGAACCTTGTGACCCTCGTGCGAGACATTCCCTCCCTCCTTGTCTTCCATCCCACCACACCTCCCGTCGGCCCTTGCCGTTCCGCCGCTGATAGAGGCGGGGAAATTCAATCCCAACCTCGTGTTTGGTTTCTGCCTTCTCGTAGACGTCCACAAGGACAATGTCTTCTCCATAGTAGGAGGCCCTCAAGGTACCTGTAGCCTCGGCCTCCACTCCCCCACAATCCGCCCATCCTCCAAGCGGGCCCGACCGCGATAAGATAACACATCCCTGCCTCACATCCCCGCCTCCACACCAGCGCCCAAGCTCCCGTCCTGCCGCAAGCTTCAGGGGACCACCAGTCCACCACCGCGTCCATGACGCTACCACAACTTGTCCCGACCATCCTCTAACCCTAACAACAGCCAGCGCCGCTATGAACTGGCTAACAGCCCTCGGCCTCGCCGCCGTGGTGATCCCCTCGCTCTACATCTACACCGTCTCCATCGTCGCCACGCGGTTCCCCGTCCTGCGCAACAAGCGGATATGCCTGCTGATTGCCCATCCGGACGATGAGGCCATGTTCTTTGCGCCGACGGTGCTGGCGCTTACGAGGCCAGAGACGGGGAACCATGTCAAGATTTTGTGTTTGAGTAGTGGTATGTTGTTGCCCGTTCGCATCTCCTTTCTTCGTTCTCCACTGCTGACGTACACCCCAAACAACAGGCGACGCAGAAGGCCTCGGCCCAACCCGCAAGCGCGAACTCGCCAAATCCGGCACGCTCCTCGGCCTCCGCTCCCCCTCCGACGTCTTCGTAATCGACTCGCCATTCTTCCCCGATAGCATGACCACTCACTGGGACCCCGAGCGCATCTCCCACTTGCTAGCCTCGGCCTTTGCTCCCGGACTTAACGAGACCACCAACCCTGCTTCCGCCAGTTTGCGATCGTCGGGGAAGAACAAAGAAAATAAAAAGGGGGAGGAGGTCAAGCCTACGATCGACACCATCATCACTTTTGATAAGCACGGAATCTCGGGACATCCGAATCATATTTCCCTCTATCACGGCGCTAGGTTGTTTGTTAGCCAGTTGTTGGCTGCTACGGCTGGAAGCAAGGAAAAGGGAAAGGGACAAGGGCAGGTGGATATATATACCCTCCCCACGCTCGGCCTTGCCCGCAAGTACAGCGGGATTGTTGACGCCCTTCCTACCCTGCTGGAGTGGGCATGGTCAGCGGGCATTACGAAGAAGGATAAGCAGGAAAGGCCGGGCGCATTGGTGTTTATGAATAACCTCGTCCCTGGGGAGGGGTGGGCAAGTGTGGACAAAGCGTGGGCGGCGATGACAAAGGCACATGTGAGCCAGATGCGCTGGTTCAGGTATGGGTGGATTGGGTTGAGTAGGTATATGTATGTCAACAGTCTGGTTAGGGAGGATGTTGCGCCAGCTACAGCGAAAGACTGAAGGGGCCCAATGAGTGACATGGAGAAAGAGGAGATGGGTTTTTGCCTGGGCAGAAAGATTGGAAACATACGTTACGGCCGATGTGACTAGCATAGTTAAGCGGGATAGCATCTTGGAGCTCATATGGAAAAGCATCATGGCGTTGGCAGTTTGGAAAAGAATAATTGCAATGAAGCTCAGGCAACGCCAGCGCAATGCGTTCGCTGGTCGGGTATCTATATCTCGTCAAGTACTTATAGTCATAAAGTCGTCAACACAATCGTTCATATCCCTCAAGCCCGCCTCCGAAAAGGAAATCCCAGCACCGCAACCAGTACGTGTACCCTTACCATCCACAACCACAACCTGTCCAACCTCAACACCTCTACGTCAACAACCTCAACACCTTCTCCGCCCTCTTTCTCTCCGCCCTCTTCACCTCTTCCTCCACAGTCCTCCCCCTTCGTCTAGCCTGGTCTATTACATCGACCTCCAACTGTCCCTCTTCCCTCTCTCCCCGTGCCATCTCATCCATCCCCAGTATCTCCTCAACCAACTCCTCCAGCCCCTCTCTCTTCACCGCCCTCGGCTTAAGCGTCTCCACAGTCTCCCCCGCCGCCCTCTGCAACTGCTCCCCCTTGAGGTCCAAACTATATTCTCGAAGTCTGTTGAATCCCCTCGCAGTCTCCGGCCTCAAATCCATACTCACCACCGCCGCCTTTTTGACTTCCGTCCACCTCTTTTCCGCTCTAAACCCTTGCGCGGCTCCAACGCCACGCTTGAAACGGATCACACCGGTGGGGATCTCGTAGTGGATCGTATCGGGCAGAAGGCCTTGGAAAGCGTGGATGAGTTGGGGGATTAATCTGGTGCTTATGTCGTGGGAGGGGAAGATCTTGGGTGGTTTGGGACCGGGGAGGTGGACGGGGGATTTGATTCTCTTGAAGAGGAGGGAGAACCATTTGGCAAAGGTGTGGACTATGTAGTCCTTTCTGAGTAGGGTTCTCTCCCAGAGGATGGTATCGTACGCTGGGGAGTGGTTGAATGCTGCTTGATCAAGAGCGTGGAAGGGGTAAAGGGATTGTAACTCCTCCACTCGTTTGCGGTAGAGAGGTTCGAGGTCCAGCATTATTTGCATGGCGCGCTCGATCTTGTTGTTCTTGATCAGCCACTCGACGTAAATTTTGTACTGAGGGAAGCCGGGGGTGGCGTTGTAAGGGGGTGAGGTCATGGTGTCCCAGATTAGTTGGACTGCGTTGCGGTGTAAGCGGCGACCGGGGATGCTAACGATCTTCCACTCTTTTGCTGCGCGCGGAGAGGTGTGGATGTAGGCCCATTCTAGTAGTTCGAACCAGACTGACGAGGGAATCGGGAGGCGGTACACCGCAGAAACGTGGTCGAGCATCTTGCACGCCATGGCGATCATGCCGTTTGACCCATAACAGGTGGCAATGGTTTGTAAAAGACGGGTGGTGGGCGCCATTGGTGAACCGGGGAGGAAGTCCCGCCGTCCGCCGGTGATGCTCAAATCGCCGGTTTCGATGGAGCCAGAGACGTCGATCTTGTAGTTAAAGTAGAGGACTGACTGGACGTCTTCCATCACACCTGTTCTAGCGTAGGCTATGAGCGCGGCGCAGATGAACTCTTCTGAGAGCAGATGTAACCGGTTTCTGGCGGTGCCGAAGACGAGATCAACGGGCGAACTCCGCCGTAACATCCTCATCAAGTATTCCACCTTGTGCTCTGCCCCGGGGTTCTGCCCAAATCTGTCCAGCCGCTTGTTGGTCTCGTCAAAGTTCATCTGCCTCAGCTGGGAGAGGTTGTCAGGCGTAAAGTACGGCAGGAACCGCTTCTCGGGAAACAGGTTTACAGGCTTGACGCGGAAGTCGTGCCGGTTATTTTGGGTGTACAACGGTTCCGTCAAGAACCGGGCCTTGAGGAATTCGGCATACAGGTCCGTCTGGCGCTCCCACATCTTTTCGGAGACGTTCATGTGGAACCAGATCTTGCGGGCTAGGAGGGGGTCCGAAATCGATCCGGCGTATCGTAGCAAGACCTTGTAGTCGGACAAGAGAAGAGGGGAGCCGGCGCGGAATCGACGGAAGGCGGCTTCGTGGACGAGCGGGTAAAGGTCGGTGTTTCTCTTTCTGGCGCCATAATTATTGACCAGAACTCCCAGCGGTGACCAGTCGGCCATGGCTGGGTCGACCCAGATATCTCCTAGCGGGTCTTTGTCTTTTCGAATGGCTTCGATTGGGTCGACGGAGCGGAGAAGCTCGCTGAAGGCTGTTGGGGGAAGTTGTAGGATTTCGAGTTTGTTCTCCTTGAAGTAGGCGAGCATCTTGTGAGGTTGTCTGAAGGCGCTGGTGAAGCCGTCAATCCATGGCGATCGTTTTGCGGGACGAGGTTTCTTGGCGACGGGTCTCGCGAGAAGGGTTCGGAGGAGGAGGAGCTCGTCTTGTTCGAGGGGCTGTCTGGGCTCGTCAAGCTGGTGACCAAAGCCATGGTGGGCAAAGTTGCCTGGGTATGGGATTGCTGAGATGGGTTTTGCTTGTTGGGTCGTAGAATGGGAGAGCTTCTGGAGCTTGACGGCGGAGGTTCGTCGAGACTTTGGAGGGATTCGAACCCCGCGACAGGAGAGGAGGGGAGCCATTGGTTGGGGAGTTGGTGTCGCCTGCGTATTATACCAATACCATTGGCATCTCTCGTCTGCAATTGAAGCTCGTCTTCCGTCTCGTCGTCTTTGAGGTGTAAGTCAACCCCGCTAACTAAAAGAGGAGAAGTGCGATGGATCTCGCGATGCCTGCAAATCCGGGGAAGGCCTGTCACTTTGACGAAATCCATGCACACATACGGTAGAATCCATACGCACATACGGTAAACCCACTTTTTAAGGGTGTACAGCCAATCCGGAGTCCTGACCACGAACCTTCTCAAGTCCCGCGACGAGAGCTTCAAGTTCACACTCCCTATCAATCAATAATAAATGGCTCACGGAATTTATTTGTACCAGCAACGCGGTATAAGCAACTTCTTCATTACTACCCATAGAAATGAAGATTATTTGGTAGGTAGTTTTTGCTTGTACAAAGATATAATAGGGTAAGGTAGGACCTCTAGGCCTTATATAACATAATTTTTAATACCCTCCCTAGTATTTATAGTAGGGTAATACCTCTAAGTGGAATACCAGCCATCAGCTAAAGGTTGACAAATGGCCGAATTTCCAACTTCGAATAACACTATAAAGACAATAGAGATTTCGTAAGGTGAGTACAAAACTTGGTGGTTATTGATAACAGCTTACACTCTGAAGAGGTGGGTTATCGTATGTGCGTATGGATTCTACCGTATGTGTGCATGGTTTCCGTCACTTTGAGCGACGGTTCCTGCCAAGACCTTGCCTAGTCGAAGCTCTGGCATAAGCGTTTAAGGTCGGTCAAGTTCTCACCGAGAGCGGTCAGTGCGTCACCTTGCTCTTGGCATGCGACCAGCTGGCACTGACCTCAACCGCAGCGCTTGCAATCGGGCAGGCAAACCCCCACGCCGTCACTGGCGCTCATCATCGTTCCAGGGCAGGTCCATCAACAACAGGAACACAACGACAAAACTTCATTTTCTTCCTTCACTCGTTATTCGTTTTGGGGCTTTTTAATACACATCACACAAAATGGCCGACGCAGTAGAAGATGCCGGCTCCGTTTCCGAGCCCATGGACCTCGTCCGCCTTTTGCTTGATGAGGTTGTCTGCGTCAAGCTGAGAGGTGATCGGGAGCTCAAGGGCCGTCTGCACGTAAGTCCACTTCATGTTTACATGTCCCCTTTTCAGTCGTCACCCTTTCCCATGCCACCCACCTTCACCCACCATGAGCGGCACTCATTGCTAACTGAGATATTGTGACGTAGGCCTACGACTCCCACTGCAACCTAGTCCTCGGTGAAGTCGAAGAGACCATTTACGTCGTCGATGATGAAGATACCGAGGAGGATGATTTGAAGGTCAGCCCTCCTTCTCACCCCTTGCCCCCCTTCTTCCTTCAACCACCCCCTCATCTCCCTTGACACATCAACATACTAACACTGCGTAGACCATCTCCCGCAAATCCGAAATGCTTTTCGTCCGCGGCGACTCCGTCGTGCTCATCTCGCCCTATACCCGTTCTTGAGAAGAGGTCGTGTATGCGAAGGTACCAGTTGACGAGCACGACTTCCGCCACCGCTACGGCATCAAACCCTTCGCCGGCCCGCTTGGCCAGGACCGGTTGCCCATCGGCAAGTGGAAGTTATCGCAGGTGGCGGACGAGGCGCAGTTTTGGGAAGGGGTAGATAAGGAGGAGGAGGAGAGTGGGAAAGGGAAAAGGAAGGGGCAGACGGAGGGTTCTGGGCAGTCAGCAGCTGAGGGTTGGTCTCAGTGGGAGTTGGACATGGGTTGTTAGCCTAGGTGGTGGCTACCTCAAGGTCGAGAGGGGCGCTTACGAAGGAAACCCGAGCTTTAGGAGGAGGGAAGGAGAGGGAAACGAGGAGAGAGGTGGCTTTTAGACGTGGCTATCACCATCATCACATCATGTTCATCGTTTGTCATTGGAGCCGAAAGATAGATCACGGCACAGATATACCATTGTTATTCCCGGCCATGGAGCATTGATAGTCAGGCAGGACTTCGTTTTGACGAGGCTGAAAAAAATCACTCTGACAAGGAACTCAGTACGATGCTTAAGGGTTCCCGTCTTTCCATTTTGGTGTTTGTCATGCCAATACCCGTAAGTCATTTATCTTCCACCTGGGATACATTACAAAAAACCACGTGGACCATACTGATACTCGAAAACCCGCAGATAATCAAACAATAATCCTGTACTGCGCGCTAAGTGCGCTGCTCCGTATATGAGATATCAAAACAATGAGACGATGCCATGCGGAAAAGAAAGAACAGCAACACGAACGCCAACTTGGGTCATCACAACATCATATGCCCAACCCCAAACTAGCACCACGTTATGCCCCAACATCAGGCGTCAGGCCATTAAGCACCAACCTTCACCTCGTTACCGGCACCCTCATTCTTAGCATCTTCGACGCCCGCAGCCACCTTATCACCCCCCTCGCCCACATTAACCCCACCCAACGGCCGTTCGGGATCATACCCGAGACTCTTGACGATGCCCAACCCCTTGGTTCTGCCCTCTCTGAAGAGAAGTCTGTCTCCCGGGACTAGGTACTCGGGTCTCTGGACGAACCGGAACGCGACGGTGGCCCGGTCACCGGTTCGGATGAACGGACGGTCGACGTCGATGATGGCGCAGGTCTGGGAGACGGGGCCGACGTGGAGCATGGCTTGGTATTTAGTTTTGATGGTGGTTGCGTGGGAGAGGATTAGGACTGGGGGTTGTTAGTCGGAAGCAGAGAAGGGAAAGAAGAGAGCGAGGAAGAAAGAAATGAGGAAAAGGACAAAAGGGGCAGAGGAAAAGGAGGAAAAGGGGGAGGGTTGGGTGTGTACCTTCAGCAATGAACTCCCGATACACTTTCGGCGGCCCACTTTCAGTCTTCGAGAGCACCACCATTCCCTTACGAACATCCTTCCTCTTGACCCTCTTCAACGCAAAGCTCGCCGACTGTCCCGCGCTCGCCGCCGGGACGCCTATCCTCTTCCGCTCAATCGACCTGATCGCCGTGGTCGTGAACTTACCCAAGCCATCCGGCCCCAGGTGAACCTCATCGCCCGCATGGATGACCCCCGACTTAACGATCCCCGAGACGACTGTACCAACGTGGGGAACGCTGAAAGTGTCGTTGACATGGAACTCGAACGGCGCGTCAGCGTCGTACCGTCCGTGGTGCGGTAAGATGTTGAGGAACGAGCGGACCAAGTCCAAGTTCTCGCCTGTTACGTTGCTGACTTGGAAGATGGGGCAGATGCGCTGGGAGACGAACTGCGTGGCGGTGTTGATGCATTCCTCGCGGCTCTTGATGAAGATGGGGATCTTCCTTGCGCCAGGGGACTTCAAGATGCGGGTGATCTGGGTAATGGTCTGTTCCAAGATGTTGGGCGGGCAGATGTCGATCTTGGTGATGACCACCATTATCGGCACGTTTAGCGCTAATGCTATGCCGAGGTGCTCTTTGGACATGCCTATTAGTCCGTTGTTGGCCGCTACCATTAGGAGGCAGTAGTTCGGCGACGATGATAACAAGCCGAAGACTGTGGTCCTCAGATACCGTTCATGCCCCGCAAGATCGGTGAAGGTGATTACTTTGGCACTGCGCTTGCCGATTTCTTCCCACGAGAGCTTACGTCCGGGAGTGTCGGAGAGAACGGTCTGCCCGTGCGAATCGAAGCCCATGATTTCCATGCCGACAGACGAAGTGCGTCCGGTCTCGATCTCGTGCTTGTGTCTGAAAAGGTTCACGCGTGCGCGACCGCGCCCGTCGTCCAAGTCGCCTTTGACCAGAACACCCAGCATCGAGGACTTGCCGGCGTCGACGTTGCCCACGACTGCTATTCGTGTTTCGATGACCTCCTCGGCTGCGGACGGGCGTCGACGGATCATCACCTTGCCGCTCACGTCGCCATCGCGTGTCGGGGTACCGTCGAGGTCGCCGCCCAAGTTCTTGGTTAATAGCAGCTGGCAGTCGGCATCAATCTTGGCTGCGGCCTGCGATAACCTCTTGTATGCCACCTCCCAATCTTCTTTGGTCAACTTCATGCTCTCGCCGTGGTTCTCGAAGCCGATGTCGAAGACGGACTCGCCGTGGCCTTCGTCTAATCGCTCGCCAACGATGTCGACGAGTTTCTGGAGGGAGGCGTCATCATCCGCCGCGGACAGGAGGAGGTCGCGCAGTCTTATTCGCGGACCGGGCTCGGAGAGGTTGAGACTGTCGAGGATGTCGTCGAGCTCGGCATGATGTTCGACTTCGGGGGCGTTTGTTGTCGCACTCTGGCTCTGGGCAGCCTTGTTCGGGTAACGCAATGCTTGCTGTCTCTCGACGTACTCGGCAAAGTCGCCAAGGGCAGCTTCGCCTTTTCGTCGTTCGTGCGGTGCCTGTTTTGATGCCATGGCTGCTTGTTCTGTGTTTCCTGGTCTGGAGATCGCTGCGGTCGGGAGGTGAGTGATAAGAGGGGTCAAAAACACCAATGTTTAAAAGATCACAAGTAAACTATATATCCTAAGAATCATTGGGCCGGAAGAGTTGGGACGAAAGGTATTGTATATTGGTACGGATGTGGAGGTAGAGGCAACGATGAGACGGTATTTTTCGTCAGACGATGAACAAGTAGTTGATGCAAAACTAAACTCTGATGCAAGAAAAGAATGGAGTATGGATAATGGCAAAGGCTGGAGAGTGTGCCTTCTTGTATGCCTTGAAGAGGAGTCTGTGACTAGAAGGTGAAGAAGGGAAGTTTCGGTGATGTTCTTCTCGCCGGCTGAGTCGAACGGAAGCTGTAGTATTGCATCTGCGCGTCAGGGTTGCGGTTGAAGAGTCATCAAAGTCTTTTGATGCCGCAGTGTTGGAAGGTGCACAGCAGTTGCATGCGGTCGCCCGAATGACAGCAGATGGGTGACTAACCGCGGCGGCGAACTGGGGGAAGCTGCAGGCGCCGCTTATCGATAAGATCCCCGCCTCGAAGCGGAAAGGTGGGACCTGGAGAGCTGGGGTGCCGGCTGGCAAGATCCGGCAAGCTCCACTACTGGAAAACGCCCTGGAGCTGCCTGGCCGTTGGTTTCTTGGCAAGGCATCTTTGAATCGGCAGTTCAACATCGAGATACCAACTCTGGTTCGAGATGGCTTCATGTACCCCGGATTTGTGTGACGATAGCATCGCAGCGGCTCATTATTCCTTGGTTTCATTCATATTTATCTTTTTTTCTGGATTGTGGGAGAATGGGAAGCAGCGGTACATTTGGCGTGGCCTCCGGAGTGAGGCAGTTGAAAGCTCAAGAGCTGAAGAGTGAAGAGCAAAGGAAGTCAAACTGGCAAGAGCCTCCTCAAGCTGACCTCTGCTCTCTGCCCATTGCTCTTCCCCGCCCTCCGCGATGGCCATGGCGATGACCTCACCATAACGTCCATAACATCCCTCCATCCTTTCCTTCCGGAGCTCTCCCCACAGCCCCTGGAAATCGCATGGGGAGAGACCGGACCGCACTGACACTGGCAACAGACTGGCACTACCACCGCCGGTCCCGGAAGCTGGGGCTCCCGATCCAAAACCACGAGACGGGATTGGGGAGCTCAGTGCTCACAGGCATGCACGGACGGAAGACCGGATGCTAGCGAGGAAGTACCTCATAACTCTTCTACCACCTACTTGTCGGTACAGTACGGGTATACTACCGTCTGTTGGGAAAGTTCAGGTCCTGATGTCGTCCAAAGAGTTGGAGAACAGGTTGAGTGAGCTCCGATTACGGTGGCGTTGTCTCCGACCTCAGCACCCGGGTTCCACACCCGTCCACTCCAACCACTCCTCCTTACTCCTCATCTCTTGGCTTGACGTCCGAGACAGGAGGTGAAGAGACTGCTGATCGTGACATGGATGAAGCTCTTGGTTGCCCTTGGTGGATGAGTTGTTGAGTCACATTACCTGTTGGCATCGTGACATCCTGGCAGTGAACACCGGATGTTGACCTTGTGCGTTGGCACCAGCACCAGCACCATGGGTTAGGTCACTTACAGAGGATTAGCGAAGTACACTGCTGTAATAGAGTCTACATTTGATCAAATTATGTTCACACTCTATAGTAGTAGATGGCTGGCTTCATATGCTTCATGCTTGGTATCAAAGCTACTCGAATACTGCTCATATGCCACAGGCAGCCCAATCGATTCTTTTATCCCCTCTAAACGCCAGTAAATATGCCGCTGTGTTGAAGACAGCAATGCTGATGATGAATACACACAAAGTAAACCCCAAAGAACTTTTTAACTTCCTATCCCGGCCCCGAATTTTCATCACCTCCTCGTCTAAAACCAAAAGTAAAAATAAAACATGCTAAACCAAACTTCCTGCCAGTGCCCAAACCGGTGGGTGCGTAATGTCACCTCCGCAACCTTTCAAACCGGTGCCTGTGCAAGGGGGGGTATAATGTTGAAACCACATATAAACAAAAGAAAAAGAAAAAGAAGACAAGAAATCGTCATGCGAGCGAGTCGCTCGAAGCCGAAGCAGGCAAACGCCCACAATGCAGACTCGTAAAAGTCGTGATCCAACAGCCCAGGAACCAATCAAACCCCACCTCAACCCTCACCTCCACGCTCACCCTAAACTTGCCCTTGCCCTTTGTGTTACCAAACCAGCGGCCAAAAGGCTGCATCAGGGCTCTTCACCTCCTCTGCATCTCAGCCGATCCCCTCCTACTAGGGGCCCTACTAGACACGGCACTCGACCTTCCACTGCCCAGCCCACTAGGCAACATGAGCGTCTCCACTACTCCATCCATCGACTCCCCACCCATCATCAGCTCCGAATAGGCTGGCGGACTCTCGGGGACGTCCTGGTAAATGGGAGGCGCCTCGTTATCCCACGAAATGCCAATGCCTCCGCGCTCCGTGAGGATACTGCTGAAGTGCATCCTTAGGATCCTGCCAACACCGGTATGCGTGACCAAGTTGGGCTTGCCTACCGGCGCCCACTCCTGGCTGACGACCATCTCGACCATTAGCTGGTGCGAGACCTCCTGCGAGGTGGAGGTGCCGGGGTGGGTCCATCGGGTATCGCAGACTGCGGGGGACGAGTGGGATTTGGAGAGGAAGTAGTCGAGTTCGAGCTCGATGTGTGAGTCGGTGGCGGAGGAGTAGGATGATTTCCACCCGGAGAAGATGGTTTTCTCGCCGATGATGCGGGTCTCGGTCCTGGGCAGGCCCTTTGGTGGTTGGGGCTGGGCGTCACTGCCCTCTGCCGGGGTTGGGGGGACGGGAAGCTTGGGAGCGTGCTTCTCGCATGCTGGCGCCAGGGACTTGGAGATCTCCTCGAGCCTCCAGGTCAACTTCTTGAGCTTCCAGTACTCCATCGTGCCGGCCTTGGGGTTGAGCCTAGCGATCCCGTCCAGGCGGATCTGCAGCGTATTGGTGCCCGTGGGGTGGATGTGGTGGGGGTAGTGCACGTTGGCTTTGATGTTGGTGGGCGGGAAGACGCGGATGCTGTGGTGAGGCACTTCGGAGGAGGCGAGAGAGCGCTTGACGTCGAGGATCTTTTCGAACTTGATAGCTGGCTGCAAAGTGCCGTTGACCTTCGGCAGGGCCTCGACCTTGAATTCGTAGGCGATGGAGGCCAGGGGACCGTCCATGCTTGCTGGTAGGTGACCGTCGAGCAAAACGGAGAAGGGGAAGGAGTGTTGCCCCTTGGCGAGGACGAGAGGGTGGTCGAGGAACTGCCATTTCTTGATCTCGGTGTACTGGTGGGTGCAGTCGTGGCAGTGGTGAGTGAAGGGTCGTTTTTGCGTGACGTGGATCTTCAGCGTGGCGTTGATGAACTCGACCTCTAGCAGGTCGTGGTCCTCCTTGATGTTGAGGAAGATTTGGCCAGAGACGAGCGCGCCTGTGGACGTTTCTGGGTCATTGTAAAGAACAATCGGAGGCGACTCGAGCTTCCAGTCGAGAGAGGCGGGCGCGTTGGCGTGCACATCTTTGCTGGAACGGCCGAAGTGCATGCCCGGGAAGGATATCCTGTGGTGGTGATGATGGTCCTTTTCTTTGTGGTGGTGGTGGTCCTTGGCGCTAACGACCTCTTTGCTCGTGTTAGTGCTAGACGTTGTGCTGGTGGTGTGTGCGCTATCCGAAGAATCGCTGGACCTTAACAGAGGAGACATGGATCGTGGTGGCGTCGTGTTGCTGGTGCTGCTGTCTTCTTCTTCGCTCGAGGCAAGCGCAACTCGCTCTGTGCTTCCGTGACGGGCAACGCGAGCAGCGCCCGTCGGACTCTCTCGCCTTCGGGAAGTCTTGCCGGATTTTGTGAAGGTGGAGACCTGGAACTCAAGTGTATTGGCCGACGACCGGAGGAAATCGACAACTCTGTGTGGCATGGTGGTGTTGCTTACCCCTGCCAATGCGGGGGAAGGTGCGCTGTAAGTCGGTTGCTGTAGGGGGTTCAAAATTCGGCGATGGGATTCGCTACGAGAAGACACTCGAAGGGTCGCCAAGGTGCGGTAGCGAAAGCGGTCGACTGGTCGGCTGATGTCCCGTCGGATGCTACCTTTGTTTCTTTGGATCGTCACAAGATCTGTCGAATCTTTTTTAGGTCGAATTGCGACAATGTATATGCCGTGGGTGCGCCAACTTTTCCCAATCCAGCTTGGTGTCGATGCACTTCAAGTCTCCAATGTCCACCAAAAAGTTGCAACGATGCCCTGTTTTTGTTGGCGTTGAGGGGAACTGAAAACCTCCAAGAGCGAATAATGCAATGACGTCGTTTCAATGCGGAAGGACGGAAGTGTTTGTTCGTTTTGCTGGCCTTGACTGACTCGAGTAGCTGGAGGTTCGGAAAGGTTCGTAGAGGGTGAGATATATGGTGTCTTATGAGGTGGAAAGTGTGGTTGCCGTAACACTAGATAGTGTACAAGTCAGTATGGCGCCACATGGAAATCCAATGACATGCTATAGTGATGATGTACACATATCGAATGTCAAGGGAGTCTCCGGTTGTACCAGACCAGTAGTATAGAGATACGTACCTTGCGCAAAGACTTTGAAGATGAAGAGGGTGAGTGCCTGATGGGATGATGGTGACCAAGGCAAAGGGGTATATAAGAGGAGAAGACAAAATGATAAGTGATCAAAACAACGTCGCAAGGTAAAAGCAAGCAAGGCCAGGAACAAACAACATAGGGATCAAGAGGTTATAAAGGTATTTGACGTTCTGAGAAAAGCATTTCCATCGAGTAATTATGTGTCATGTCACAAGGACCACGAAAGGAACCACAAGGACCTGGGCCCTGGCGTCAGCCACATGCTAACGCACAACAAGGCCGCCCTGTGTGTTGTGGCTCCATTCATTTTCTCTTTGTTTCCTTTTCCTCGCTTCCAGGTTGTTGTTACCAAAGTCACTCGTAACTGCGGTACTAGCACGCAGTCTGGGCTGTCCGCGGCATCTCCAGTGCTACCGGAATTCGGGACTCCACCGGGGCCAGGGACCGTGTAAAACACTGTATGTATGTTACCAATGGATGGTACCTGTACTTTTCATCAAAGCCTCACCCGCAACATGTCGGGACGCGGGGAGCTTTGACAACATGGCATTTGTTTCAGTAAAGGGCTGATTCATGCTCCCACAATTCCCGTCTTCATATTGACGGCGGGATACAGTAAGCTGGGCCTTTTTCGGGTGTCAATTGCAGTTCAAGTATCACATAAGCTAGAGTCCAAATTGTCCAAGGGACCAGTTGTAAGTTACCATACCGTGGCAACAATGCGCTAACATGAAAGCTTGAAAATTTCACACGATGCTTGTGTGAGTGTGCAGCAGCGAGTTTGTTCAGATGACAGCTGCGATCCACAGTGTGCGACTGACTCCGGCCCGCTGTCCGGGTTCATCGCGATGACTTCCTTTTTGATTTCAGTCGGTCTTTCAACTCAAGGGAGTCCTGACGAGTGTGACGCGGATCTGACCGGATCTGCTGTGCCCTTGGGTGATCTCCCTTAACACAAGATAAAGTAAGGCGGTTCTTCCTTGCGGTTAATATTCTTCGATAGAGCTGTGAACCTCTTGAAACTTACAAACAGTACACGTGTAAAACCAACAGTGACAACGAGTCCGTCGTGTTCTCAATTCTTCATCCAGATTCAGCGTCAGAGTTCCCCACCACTCCGCTCCCATCAGCCCCACCACAGCCCGCGGAAAGCCTTGAATGCTCTGGAAAGTGGCGCTAACAGGTGGGTGGACCTCTGAGCTTGCTCATACAGAATATGACACTTGCAAATTGATTCTAACAACTATTTTCTGTAGGAAAAAGTCGTTGACGTTAGCACACAAACTCAAGCACAACTTCTACGGTGGCACTCCGCTCAAAAATTTTCAGAAGAGGAACCTATCCCCTGTCCCCTGCCTGGTTGGACTCCATCGTTCACCTTGTTGGCATAGTTACCTCTACAGTTCACCCCTGGAAAGTTCGTTAGCGCGGGACTTCACTACGCACTCTTCGCAACTCAACCACCATTCCACCACATTTCATGCAAGAAGTTGGTATCAACCAGATGCGTTTCGGAGGCTTTATACACTTTATCCAATTTTCCGTTTTGAATGTGGTTGTCCCGTTGTTTTTCTGTGAAGTTTTGGAGACTCCTGTCACAAGAATCGCGCTAACACACTTTTAAGGGTTGAACTGTATGTGTACAACGGTCGAGAACAACAGCGGCAGCCAACAGCTTTCAGTTTTTGAGATTTTCCCAGGTTCATTCAGTGGAGCTTCTACGGCATCAGGTAGGTACCTACGTACCCCCCGTGAATTTCGACGAGGTGTTTCGACCGAAAGGCCTTGCGACAATGACTTTTGATGGAGATCCTACCGCCGGCCAAGACCGAAATTCAGGGCCACAGGGCACTGCGCACGGGCCTCAGGTCAAATGCAATGGTGGACGCCGGAGATCTGGAACACACAAAGATGCTTGGATGGAAACTGACAGCAGCCCCTTTCCTTCAGGTTTCCGTGTTCCCCTTCCCGCCCTGCCCGCTTTCCGTCCTGTGCCTCCATTCCCAGCAGGCTAAAATCCGGGGAAAAGCAGCTTCTTCCCGGTGCTTCACCCGGGGCAACGTTGTTGTCACCGAGGCCAAGACCTGATGTCCTTGCTCAGTTGAAGAAGGCTTGCGAACCTTGAAGGACTTGTAGCCAACACTCAGATGATTGGTGTACAATGACCATTACTTGCCAGCTTTATTACCAGTCTTGCGGTTCATGTTGCGGTCTACTTACCCGGCACTTCCATACAGCTGTCATTTCCCGTCACGAGCACCACGGACACGGCATGATTGGCAGATCTCCGTCTTTGTTTATTTCGGGCTTTGTCGTACGGCTGAGCTGACGACATATTTCCAGCGGCCGACAAAGCCTCAGGTCGCTGTCGCTCGCCTGTTACAAATGCCCCGAGCTCTCCGAGTCCGAGCTGTCCGGATCTTCGATTCGCGCTCACCGCAGAGCCCTACGAACAGGAGATCTGCCACAACAGCCCTACAGGACGAGTAGGATCAGCGGATATTCACTTTTCGAGACTCGAAACCCGCGAGACAAAAACCTCCACCGGGTTTACGTCAGGCTCCTGAAGTCCTGAACGCTGTCGCTGCCCAAAGAGGTTCCCGTGGACCCCGACTACTCAAGTAGACCAAGGAGATGTACTTAATGCATCCGGTTTCTGTTTCGAAACAGCGGGGATTCCACCGTAGACACCGCAAACTCGCTCATCTTCTGGAGTACATGTAGGGTGTGTTGAAGTTCAGTTTGACGGCTTCACTAACAAACTGACAGAAATAGTAACACCCCGCCATCACCAGATTGGGTGGAAACCTAAGGTATCAGGGCGTCTCAGGGGCGGCCGTCTGGCGTAACACGTATTTTACATATCCAATACTAAAACCGTATTTGTGCCCCCGGGCCCCGGAGAAGCTTAACTTGACAAAGTGACAAACCTGCAGTGCTTCCAAAGTTTGGGGCCTGATCGGCTCGCGTGCACGCGAGGTACGCCTCGAAGTCTATTGGAGTTATATACCACTAAAAGTCTGACTAAAACCTCCTTACTATGTGACTTTACCACGTTTAGTATAGTTGAATGGAATTGTTATGGAGATTATTGAAGTTTGTTAAAGTTTATTACGTTGTGTAAAAATCTACTTCGTACTTCTATAATAACTATATAAGAATGCGTAAACGAAATAAAGCGATACCTTATAGAATATAATAACCCTCCAACGCTACCCCAAAGTAATATAAATAATTCTATTTATAAAATCCACCGCCCTATCTAATAGATTTATAACGTAGCAATCTTCTAAAGATTGTTACGTATATTTTCTAGTTAGAAAGTGTTAGAAAGTAGGTAATCTAGGCTATATTTATAGCGTTAGGCATCCTTATTATATTCCTAACCACGGGGTTAATATAATTATATAATATACTACTGCCCTCGTATACTGTTTATATTAGAGGCTATACCGCTATTTAATATTAATATTTTATATAGGAATTAAAGTAACGAAACCGATTATATTAATATACGTTAGCCGCCATATTTGAAAATGAGGAATATAATACTTATATAGAGGAAGGGCAAGAGGGGGATAAGGTAGTAAAAATATATAGAAGGAAGGTTTTATTAATCCTTGTTACTTAAATTATTATCATTATTATTATTATTATTATTATTATTATTATTATTATTATTATTATTATTATTATTATTATTATTATTATTATTATTATTATTATTATTATTATTATTATTATTATTATTATTATTATTATTATTATTATTATTATTATTATTATTATTATTATTATTATTATTATTATTATTATTATTATTATTATTATTATTATTATTATTATTATTATTATTATTATTATTATTATTATTATAATAATAATGGAAGAGAAGTATAATGATAATCCCGAAATTATTAACGAAAGTAGCTTAGAAACTAATTAACGTTTTATTTAGTATTTATTAAAAGGGTACGAAAAGCGCTTTTTCGAACTCCTTAGAGTAATTAAAATTAAATTTATCGATTTAGTATGGTAAATACGTAAAAAGAGTAGTATATATAATATTAGATATGAATCAGTTAAATTTAAATTAATAATCTTTTTATAAATTGTTGCGTTTAATAACCTTTAACAATAGGTTGTTTATTACTTTATAATAGCGTAATCAATAATATCGAATATCGTTTTAAAATTATTACTAACCTTTATTATATTTTATAATGAATTTGTTATATAATTAACGATAATTTTATATTGCTAGAAATCGAATTTAACGTTAAAGGAAATTAGGTTTTTAATAAGGCAATTAGTATTATCGATGGTACTTATATTTACGCGAAGGTACTAGTAAAAAACCAAATAAAGTAGCGTAACCGAAAGGAATTTATTTTTTAAAACGTATTTACTATTATTCGATTTAATAATTCATTTTTATACGTATTCGTTAGCGTAGAAGGGTCGATATAAAATTCGAAATTACTTCGTATTACGTTATTCCATAGCTTTAAAGTACCCCTTAAGTAATTTTATTTGATTAACGTAAATTTCAACTAATAAAAGGGAATTTTAATCCGTTCCCTAATATACGATACTATTTTTAAAATTAGAAGGAAGCCCCTAGAAATAAATAGCATAAAATAAAGAAGGAATTATACAATTTGAAATATAGCGAGATTGGATACTAATCGAATAGGTATTCAATTAATTAAAAAGGATATTAAAATTAATACGAAAGTCGGCACTAAAGTACCCTATTAATATTTAAATTAATTTTGTATACGCGGTTATAAGTTTATATAATTTTATTTATTATTAGCGATATAAACGAACCGATGAGGGGGAGGAAGAATTTATTAGGATTTTAAAACTGGTAAAGAAACGAATAAATAATAATTTTATGGAAGATCCCGTCGCGATACGTATTAGTATTACGTATATTATTTGGATTAGTTGGTAACTATATTTAGCGAGAAAGTAAAGGAAGTAAGAGAGGGGGATAGAGGGCGAGAAAATATAAAAGAGGGTAAATTTGAATTAATTTATCGATAATTAAATTTATATAAAATATGAATTGTAATATTTTTAAATTTCAAAGTTTAAAAATTAAACGGCTATAAGTACGAACGCTATAAAGCGTCAAAATTATAGAAGGGATACAAATTTAATTGCCTTACTAAAACTAGAACTAAGGGATATTAAAAATTTCTAATTAATATAATACGCTATATTAGGGGTATATAGATTATAAACCCTAGTAAATATCTATATATAATCTAGGAAAATAGTTTCTATAGACCCTAATTATATATTTAATAGCAATCAATTTATTAAAATCCAATTTTTTAAATTTAGTAAAATTTTTAGAATTTTATAATTTTTAAATAAAAATAAATAACCCCTTCTATTCTATTTTATTTTATTTTATTCTATTCGTCCCTATTATACTCCGCGCCCTCATCTCCTTCCTCCTCTCCTTTTTAACTACCTTTACTAACTACTTCAATTTTATAGGTTTAAATTTATTATTTATTGCATTCTATAAAATAACCTCTTCCTTTAATAGTTTTTAGGATACATTTACGACTATTTTTAGCGAAAAATCCTTTGTAAAATTATATTAAAAGTCCTTAACCGCCGTTTTGATATCGATTACGCTGATAAGTTTCGTATTATTAATTAATTTAATTGCTTCGCTAATACATTTTATAATAAGGGTATTACTTTACTTAACGGATACCTTCTTAATTAATTATATTATATTAGAATAAAATAATAAGGGGAAATCCTCTTTATTACCCTCCGCTTCGCTATCACTACTTTTATTATTCTAGAAATCGGGAGTTTTTAATACGTTACTTCTTAATGCTCTTAATTATTCGCTTTTTTTACACTTTCTTATTATAAGCCACCTTCTTTTTTTCGGTAATTAAACCGCGCTTACTCTAGCTAACGATAAGTAAATTTTTCTTACTTTTCTTATTTACAAATACTTTTACTAACCAGATAAAAAATTTAATTACCCTTTCGTTAACGAGAATCTCTATTAAGAAATTATATTTACTATTATTAATAAATATGTAATAGTTATACTTTATTTAAATACCTTCAGTATTACTAAATTCTTTAATAAAAGGTTTTGAATAATTAATAGAATACTTTATTTTACTACTCTTATAATTAAAAGTAATATTAATATAGCTTTTTACCATCTACTTTATATACTTAATACGTATCTTAAACCGTTAGAACGCGTTTTAGTATATTTTCCAATTAATTACCCTATCCTCCTCCTTATTTTCTTATACCTATAAAGTGAATTTATTTACTTACTTCTTATATTTATCGCGCAAAAATCCCTTACCTATCTTTTAAATCCTTATAAACCCCTTCTTATAAAATATTTTAATTAATTTAATAAATTTATAGTAGGCCTCTATAGATTAATTATACGTCGAATTCTATTTTTTTAATTTAATTATTAGTATTCCTAATTTAGTATTAGATATACGAGACCGCTTATGTATTTTATATACGATTTTTACCGCGTTGTTATTATTCTTATTATCGAAGGTTATAGGCCCCGTTAATATATTAGGCGGATTAATAATATTAAAAAATTTAATAACGTTAGAGAAAATAAGATTACTAGGGAAATTGTATTTTATATAGTCGTTAATAACCTCCTATACGGTACGTAAAGGGGACGATAAACGAAGTATAAACTCTAGCGTGGTTATAGCGTATATATATATTATAATAATAATTATAATTACTATAGGGAGAGGTACGCTAGTACTAATATTATTAATAAATGGTATGAACTATAATGAGGAATCCCTATATTATTAAAAATATTATTAGGAATACCTATACTATTAGGCTCTATATTAGGGGTTATACTAGGACTTCCTATATTATAAGGGTTTATACTATTATAACGGCTAGTAGTAGTATTATTAGGAATACTAAGAAGGCTTATATTAAGAATTATATTAATTATTGTTGGAAGGTATCGATCGACGAGTGGATACGGTACGAAGGTACAGTCGATACGGCTATGTGGAGCGTTCAAAGTGGAATAGAATAATATGTAGAATATAAGGAATAGTAGTAGATTAGTCGAAAAATCGATAATTATTTTAAATACATTTTTTTCCCCTTTCCTCGAAGGAAGCCCTCTTCAAATAGACTTTTTGGATCAATGAGTCATCGAGTGACAAAACCGTTTGTACCTTTGGAATTGTTATTTTCTGATAATTCTAACGGTAGTCTGGTTATTCTTATACGTCAGCTGTAGAATCCGGAATTTGAATCCGAATTCAAAAGTTTTCTCGGATTTCTTTCTTCACTTCTACTCCATATAGTCGTCATATAACGAAACCGTTTATACGGTCAGAAACGTTATATTCCGATCTTTCTAATAGAGTTACGTATGACCTCGTTTGACTAACGTTGAGGCCGGAATTCGACTACGAACGTCGAGGTCTAAATTTTCCTCCGGATTCTATTCAAGGTTGATCCCTATTACAAATCAGACCTTTCTTCCAGACCAGAATTTTTCTCCGGTTATAAGAATAGTATTTATATATAAGAATATAAATTTTATTTTTATACTTATATATTATTATTTAAGCCCGTAAATCCATTATAAGTCTATTATTATTATTATATATATATTAAGTTTATAATAACTAACAATTATATTACTTAGTGGGCTACTAATTCTAGTCTAAATACTAGCTTATCGTCGTCGTTATCGTTAATATTAATATATAGTAATTTATATTATAGCGGTCAAACGTAGAGTTTTAATACTATACTAGAATTACGTTATTAATAACCCTTATTAATAATCCATCTTCGCTATAGTTATGTAGTCCTATAGAGTGGCTTGAGTATTCTAATATATTATACTATATTGGGGATGGCTGGGTTTTTATGGTTCCACACACTAAGATTACGGTACAAAGGCCAACCCCCTGCAATGGATCCACCACCTTCGCTGGTATCTTTTCCAATAGACTTGCACACTTTCTGCGTTGCGTGCACGCGAGCCGATCAGGCCCTTGAGCCTCAAGAAACGCAAAAGCGCATTTCTAGCGCATGCGGTGCCTCGCCCATGACAGAATTGATGAGACCTTACGCTGTAATTTTTGCGGGTCGGACGGGCCAACTGGGTCTCATCA
The DNA here is from genome assembly GCF_033439725.1 of Neurospora tetraspora. Lineage (NCBI taxonomy): Eukaryota > Fungi > Ascomycota > Sordariomycetes > Sordariales > Sordariaceae > Neurospora > Neurospora tetraspora. The sequence continues at coordinate 731,409 of NW_026944393.1, forward strand.
ATTTTGTCAGGGACGAGGGTGCATCGCAGTTGCATGCAGGCCGTTAATCTGTTACCTAATGGCCTGCCGTTCAGCACCCATGGCAGGCCAAACATGTTGCGCCTTCAGCGACCGTGGTGTGTCACACGGCAAGTGACGGGACTCCTGGAAGCTGGAAGCCAATGGTGACAAGAATGCCTGGCCTGTCGTGACACCCACCTGGTCTTGACGACTGGTGGTGACAAGACACCGCTTGTAATAAAGCTGTCAGTCACAGAAGAGCTCGCAAGATGCAAAAGAAATCACACAATGACGCTGTGGTCCACATCTTGTTGTTTTCGTTATGTTTCATGAACTCAGTGACTCCTCTTCACGTTCGAAGATGGGCCGTTGCGGGGCTATGAGTTGGTGAAGGTCAGGGCCAGACTGTGCGACTGTGGTCGACCGTCAACCACGTCGTTGATGGGGATATGGGGTGCGTACCCGACGGCATCAGTGGAAATTGCCAGTCCCCAAACTTACGATAATTGCTGCGGTTCATCGACAGAGCTATACACTCAGTTAGGTACGCATCAACGGCGTACCAAACTTTGCCCCCATTGCTTGAGAGCTGCCGTAACACAAGATCTGGTGTCACGAATAGCTTCAAGCTCACACTTTCATGTTCCCCGGACGACGGAGGTGGAGGCGGAGGCGGAAACGGACACGGTCCGACAGGCCGCTTGCTGCCGCATTCCCTCTGGAGACACGGTGACACCGCTCACCAGGCCCAGGATTACCAGAAGAAGTTTTCCATTCCATCGAACACCGAACAGTCGGTGAAACCTCACCTTGCTCACCCGGTCGGTTACAAATGGCCCGTTTCAAGCACCGGGGCCTCTGTAGTTACGCTGGACGCACCAGACCCGTGCGCTGTTCGTTAGCCCTGTACCTGCGTCGAATCGGCTGTCCGTCCGTGGCCGAACGGTGCCTGAACATCGGCGGATAGCCGAAACCAGACTGCAAAGAGGAATTTCGGAGTCGGCCGACGACTGTGCGTGCAGCGTCGTGCAGGGCCCAGCGATGGAGCGCGCCGAGAAATTCTCCGCAGAAACGTAAGGGAAACATGGGGCCGCCGGGGTGCGTGACCGGGGGTGACGGGGCTAGCGGGTCCAGACAACCGGATGCGGTTTTCCATGGGCTGAGGGGCGTGAGGCTTCCAACGACATGTCTTGGAAGACGATCCGATGCTGTGCGCTGTTGCGCAAAGGCTACATAGCTAGTATGAAAATGCTACGTGGTTAGTATAAACCCACTTTTATCGCTGAATAAGCTCAGCCCAGCCGCCCAACCGCCTAGCCGCGCTAGTATACTGTATACATCGCTACCTAACTGCTGCTGTCGTTGCGCGCTCTCTATTAACGATAGTTAATCTTATACAATTGAATAAAATTATCGCGAAACCTTACCTTAATATTCAGTAACTGTTTATACTAATTATCTATTGTTTTTATTATTATTTCGTATAATATCCTCGACCTCGTAGTATTATACCCGCCCGTCGTACGTCGCGTATTCGCCTAAGTAAATTAAATTCCTAACCTAACCAACCAAAATAACTAACGCTAACGGGACTTAATTAGTGCTCCCTAACCAAAATACCTTCGAATCCAAAAAATCCGTCTCAAATAATTACCCCTAATAGGAGTACGACCCTTCTTACTAAATTATAGTCGCTATTAATCCGCCGCCGCCCCCGCGAGAGAATACAATTACCGTAGTCCCTTAGCGAGCACGCTATTAAATAACGGTCTCTAGTACTAACAAAGTTTCTAATACTAGCGAGGTCTCTAGTACTAGCCCGGCTATTATTTATTTCATTTAATTACAATAATAAAATTGCTATTTTCGATTCCTTATAAAATTACGCTATATAATAAAGCTTTATAATTATATTACGAGGCAATATTAAAAATAAAAAGAAGGGACACGAAAGCGCTATTATATATATTAATTATTATTATATATATAGCCGTACTTATATATCTAACGGGCAAGGCGTTCGAAATACCGCTTTGAAGTGTATCGATTGCTTATACCGAGCAAAAACTGTATTGTAGAAAAGGTAAGGCAACTAGTAATTTATTAAAAAAATTAATAATTACTATACTTATAACTTTAATATAGCTAACTTCGCTAGTAACGCTGTTTATCGATAATAGGTTCGTTGTAATTATAAAAAGGCTATTAACGTCGCTATTGAGAGGTTGTTTGGAATCGCCAGGATAACCGCGCGTTAAATTGCTTATTATCTAAGTGGTACTTTAAACGATAAATTAAACGAAGAAAACGCTACCGCTATCCAATGCCCTGACTGTAATAATTTAGTAGTAGAACTACGTAGCCTTCGAATCTCTATTATAGCTAAAGAAGTATTGAATATTTAATAATATATTCGACGGGTAAAGTATAGTCTTTATACTTTGACTAAAATACTTATCGACCTATTAGAGTAATATAACAACCTTTATAGCATTGAGCACTTTATTAATTACAATTCTCGCTTCCCTAACGAATAAAGGGTTATACCAATATTCTAGACTTTCGATTAATATATAGAGATATAGAAGAAGAACCCATATACTTACTAATCAATAATGTATATAAAATATTATTACTCTTATTAATTCAATTACTCTTATAGGGTTTATTAATTAACTTCTTTTTTTTCCTTATAAGTTAACTGCTTTAACCTTTCCCTTCTTAATATAATTAGCGTCGATATATTAAGCTATAATTTTAATATAGCTTTCAATTTCTCGAGTGGGGAGAGGTAAGAAGACTTCGAATAGTAGTTTAACTACTTTAAGAAACTTCAAAAGGATTACGGGATTCTTAATCCCGTAGTGCTTATTACCGACTTTAGTAGAGGGTTTAAGAAAGCTGGTATCACTACCTACCCAATGGTACCATATGAATTATATATATAATATATTATAAAGAACGTGAATTATTATATTAAGAAGAAATAGGTTTAATTAAATGGCGTTAAGTTAGCCCCGGCTGCTAATATACTAAATTTCCCGCTAATTGCCTAGGACTTAGATAGTAATAGCCCTAATCTTCTATTTTATATTGCCCCCGTCGCTAATGAGGTTAATCATAATAACAATAATTATATTAATAATAACCTAAAAGAAGACGACCCAAAAAAGGTCAATAATACTACTGCTGCTAATCGCCTTACTTAATAACCTAACGATAAGTAAGGAATTCGTAAAGTAATTAACGAATTAGTAATTAAAATTATCGCTCTACGTAGCTATGTACATAATGTACTAATATTTAATCCTACTCGTTAATTCTATTTAGATTTATACGAGGGCTTCCAAGTTGCCTAGAAGTAAGTAATTTATACTAACGATAAGGATTACTTTAAAAGAGTATAGTATTTTATAATTTATAAATTTAAACGATAAATTCGTACGTATTTAATACCTTCCTTCCTCTCTATAATAAATAATATACTTTTTTTGCCTAACCTTTTTTTTTACTGCTAAATTAATTAACAACTTCTCTCGTTTTATTATAATCCTCTTCGTTTACCTTTATAAGTATTACTTCCTATAGATCGACAAGTATAGTAATTACGTAATTTCGAAGTTTAAGAACTATAGTATTAGGATAACTAATAGAATCGAATTTGTATATAGGGCTATTAAACGCCTCCTTAAAAACCGTCTTTCCTCTTTAAGAGAAAGTCTAACCATACGGTTATTATTATCTATCCGTACGGTACCCCACTTTTCTTCCTCACTTCTAACCCGAACCCTATCGCCGCGCCCCTTTCGTTAAAGTACCTCAACGCATTCGCAGCCCAGAACAACGCATTTACTCTCCCGACAGCGTATTCGTAGCCCAGAACAGCCTATTCGCTCACCCGGAATAGCTTATTCGCTCGCCCGACCGCGCATTCGCAACTCCCAATTGAAAAGCGATTGAGATAACGATTCAGACAGCGATTGAAATAGCGATTAGATTGAAATAGCGATTGAAACAGCGATTTAAAATGACAATTGAAAAAAGACGAATGCGGTGAATTTGAATGCGATGCAATGGAATGCGATGCAATTGGATGCGATGTAATTTCTGTTGGGGGATTAAATACATTGTCGGAGGAGCTAATACGCTATTCCGGGTTGCGAATACGCTATTCTAGGCTGCGAATGCACTATTGGAATCAAAAGGTACATATAGTCTATTAGAAGGGCGAGAAGGTTAGGGAAATATATGAGCGAAAACGTGGGGTACCGTACGAATAGATAATAATGACCATACGGTTAGACTTTCTTCTCTTCAAACCAACTATACGAATATATATAGTCTACTTGCTGCTCTTAAAGAGAAGTCTTTAAATTACGATATACTATAGCGCAGTAAACGTATTTATAAAAATATAAAAGAATAGGGATATTTAATTATTTGGTATTAAAAGTGGCGCTATATACCTTCAAGCTTATATAGTATTAATATTACTATATTTATAATAATTAGTTTAGAAATCTACGTTAAAACCTAGATGCCAACTATAAAAAGGTATTTACGATTTAGTATAACTTACTATATAAATATTTTATATTAAAGCTATTATAAATAGATCCGCCATTAGTATTGGCTATAGAGGATATAAATATGTACTAGTAGTTAAAATTAAACAACGGTACTAGGTTAACCGAGGTTGAACGGCGTACTTATATAATTTAAAACCCTACTACCTTACCTAGCCGCGGAAAGTAAACGGTTATCCCTAACCTAAATTTTATAAATTATATACGTAAAATATCGGAACGAAACTTTATAAACCCGGAAATTTATAAGCTACGAAATCTAAAGGGTAATTAAGGCCTTACTTAACCTATTGCTACCGCACCCGCTACTACTATACTTATTAACTACAACCGGTATAATAATCGCTGTATATTCTCTTACAATAAACCGCCCCGCTGGGTAATATAGTAAAAGGTATAGAAAGGAGGGAGGAGAGGGGGTATATAAAGGGGGAGTACGTAGAGGACGTTGTATACCTGTAATAATATTACTTAAAATAATTTAAATTGTACTATTATAGAGGTGATTGCAAATATAGTTAAAGTAATTATAATACAATTAATTCCAATTCTAATTCCCTCTCTAATACCCCTGCGGTCGACTCCAACTCCCTCGCCCTTACCTTTTTACCTTCTAACTCTCTTATAGAGAGCTCTAGCGCCCTCTCCATCTCCTTATCCCTAAATTTAGTAATAAAAGCGGCCATTAGAATTTCTTATCCTTAATTTAGGCAGTTACTAGAATTAATATAAGGATTGGGTACTAAATATAGCTAAATTTAAGGGTTGTATACTTACCCGGCTAGAAATAAGGGAAATTCTTATAATTCGTATTGCAAATTATTATACTAGGCCAATTAATTCTATTATTACTTAGGCACTTCCTAGAGTCCTAGACCTTCTCGCTCCTCTTCCATCTAATTAATTATAATATAATTTACAAAACTATATTATACTAATAATATAATATAACTAAATCCCTATAGCTATAATACTACCTCTAATACTTATATAGGGTGGAGGGTAGGTACTAAGGGATTTGAGTAGGAAGACATATCTCTAACTGCCTCCCTAATAGTACTTATACAGCAAGTATTAAAATTAGAGTAGGTACGTATACTTTAAGTAGTAAATGCAGCAATAAGGCTAGTATAGGGAATAGTAGTATTACTAGTAACTACAATATTAACCGCCTCAATAGTAGATAATTAACTGGATTAATGACTTTGAATAACTTTACATAAAAAAATGACACTAACAGCGTAGATTTGGCGATGCGCGGGCATCGATTATGTGGCCTCAGTTGCACGCGGTGTGCTGGGCGGCTGGGCTGGGCTTACTCAGCGATAAAAGTGGGTTTATATTAGCCACGTAGCATTTTCATACTAGCCATGTAGCCTTTGCGGCGCTGTTGAGGCTTGAGCTGTGAAGCAGAAGCTTGAAAGTGAAGATCTCGTCGCGGGAGGGTTTGGTCTTGTCCGATGAGATGCATTGAGGCTCTTGTAGCTCCTGAGGCTCAAAAGCTTGAGCAACGGATTTGCGCATGAGATGGTGAGACATCACGAACTTGTAGGAAACTCGGACCAGTCGTTCATCTTGTTGTTGAAAGATTCGAAACATGGAAATGACGAAACAAACCAACGGATGTAGCAAAACCCACAACCCGTTACGAATCGAAATTCACGATCGAGATCGAAAATCGCAAAAGTGGAAGTGAGAAAGAACTCTTCAAACCAGATGACCACCGTCTCCCTGTTCGTCTCCCTGTTCTCGTTACTACGGTGCTCCAACGACCTGTCTCACCGCGACCCTCACCGTTGCTGAAAGTTCAGGAAACAGCACAAGTGGATTTTTCAGTGGATCAGCCCCGTCGTTGGGCTTTTCAAACAATCAACTTTTACACGATTTTTCAGGCCCTAAAAAGCAGCTTTGTTTCGTGGGCTGCGAGCTCCCTGCCAGGAACGAGTGCACGGGTTGAGGGTTCCCAGTCCGGTTGGCAGCTCGGTAGGGCGCGGTAGGGCGCGGTAGGGCAGAGACGAACAAGCCTTTTTTTAAATGAAAGTTTCACGAATCAGGAACCAGAGCAGGGAAAAGAATAATTTCAGGGGGCTTCCTCGCCGTCGCCGTTCGCGAGGTCCGTGTTTTTGTTTTTGTTAGTGCAGCAAGGGTGAAAAGGGCGCGCTTGTTTAAGCCGAGGGTAACCGAAAGGATCTCGAAAAAAGTCCATGTGTTCGGCTCAAGCAAAAACCCACAATTTTCGATTGATTTCAACGACATCCGATGTCCCTGACATGGCAACAGGGCAAGAAAAGGGGCCAACAAAACAAAAGACCCATCTCCATCAAGCGAGAAGGCCTGGATGCTACGCTAACTGCTCACTTGCTGTCACGGTTTCCAGAATTCCAGGTGTGCAAAATGAGGATCGACTGAGGTTTTGTCAACCTGTTGGTAGCGAGGTGCACGTGTGTGACTGGATGAAGATGAGAGGTAAAAGTACATGCACCAAGACGCGGGGAACCTGCCACTGTATCCCTCTGGGCACCGTGCCTACAATGCCTACCAATGTACCTGCAAGTCCTTTGTAGATGTACCTGCTGTCCGCCAGTAGGTACCTGCTACCTGTGTCCTCAGTAGTAGGTATCGTAAGGTGCCACCCTGTAACCTGTCAAGTGCCACTATGGGAGGTGCTGACACTGTCGGCGTTGAGCCGCAAGCCGCAGATGCAAAAGCCGCAGAGCCGCAAGGGAAGCCCGCCGCAAGACCGCAACCGTCGAACCGAACACCGCAACTTCATTGCGACTGCAAGGTACCTACACGCACATGACAACCGCCAGCATGAGACATTTCTGCAGACGAGCTCGTGTCCCGATTCGTAACTTACACGCCTTCCATGGCTGGGAGCGAAGGTCATCGCGATCCAACGTTATACTGAACAAGTTTTCTAGATCAAGTTTCTTTCAGCCACCGACGATACCCGACGTCCGCCACCAACGACGACCGCCAAGCAGGACAAGCTTGCCAACGACAGCCAACGGGTGATTGACCCGAAGGTGCACTATGCCTGAGCCGAGTGAGATGCAACTGAAAGCCGGTTGTAGCTGAGCAAGCTGGACAGCTGGAATCGCCTCATCTATAACGCCGCTGGATTTGGTTTGCCACCGGACGCCAGCTGGAAGATTCTTCGTCCTGTGGTTTGGTTTCTTTGATTGCTTGTGGTGAACACTCAGTTGGTGTCAGACAGGTACATTAGCGGTGGATTACGCTGCGTTGGATCGCGACCGAAGCGCTGGGTATCATGGCATTCATACTTTCCAAGGATATGAGCTACTGCTCATCGTGGGAATACTTTCAAGTGAAAGCGGACCTTGACGGCCTGGCTCACTTTTTAGTGGCGCCGTGCGTGGCGTGTCTCAGACTTTTCTCCATGTCGATTGCGTTTATGTTATCAGCTGCCTTGCCCATCTGCACTGGGATCCCATAATATTCCCCTCGAACATGAAGTCGAGTTGTTGGTCTTACCCCATCCATGGTCATCTTCCAATACCTTGTAGGAAAGGAGGGATAATGGTCATAGGAGGAGAAGCCATCGTGGCTGTCGAGCGTGTTGTTGGTGCGTCACCCACACCACGTCTCGCACATGACGGGTGATGGTTTTCCGTCGGTATTGAACTTTCCGGGCAGTAGGTGCTTCAAAGGAACTCTCAGTCTCCCACACACCCTCTTCGAAGACATCCGGCGGGCTTAGAGGCTCGCATCTCGGTGTTGACCGGAGGCGCTTATGCTTTAAGCTGCACTTGTTAACTGCCCTCGCTTACGATTCATCCGTATGCGAGAAGCACATCGGACGCCGGAAAATGAATCGAAGTGCAGTTTTCCCTGACCGCCGGCATGCATATATGTCGTTTGCGGACGTCGACACTCGACGGTGGCTCTCGGCCTCTCGATCTGCATGACTGAAGTGCCATGGTGGGGTGGCTCCCTTTTACCTCCACGCCCGACGGTTCGACGGAGATGCCACCGTCCAATTCATGTCTGATGTGAACTCCTGAGAAATGCTGGTGGTATGTAGGTAGATTTGCGTGTAAATATGTCCAAATGCTTTGCTGTTGCCGTAGAATCTTCCGGGACTTACGCCCCTCAGCGACTCCCTTCTTTTTTTTCCACCTGCGACTCGTACCACTTGCCCGATAGCATCCAATTACCTACACCAGGGCCAGACCCGAACTGAACGGATAAACCATGACCAAAACAATATACTCCAAGACACCCAATGCGATGACCCCTATGCTCCTGGGATGCTGCTCTATACTGACGACGACAAGGTAGATATACCTTGGGTATCGATGCGCTCAATCCGAGCTCAACAGCTCCTTGATATCCTCGATCCTCTGCATCTTCTTCTCTTCGTCGGACATCATCCCCAGCGATGTTGCTCTGCAGTCAGGTCAGTATTTTAACCCCTTCCCCTCATCAAGTCACGGAAACGGGACAAACTCACATAAACTTCTTCCTCTCCTGCACCCGCAACATCCTCATTTCCACACTCTGTTTCACAATAAACCGATAAACCCTCACCTCATCCTCCTGCCCCATGCGATGGACACGATCAATCGCCTGCGCCTCTACCGCGAAGGACCACCACGGGTCCATCATGTACACCCTCTTCGCACTTGTCAAGTTCAACCCAACACCTCCCGCTTTTAGACTCAGCAAGAGGACGCAGAACTTGTTGGTAGATTGAAACTCGGAAAGCACGGCGGCGCGGGCCTTCTGGGACATGGACCCGTCCAGCCGGAGGAAGGAGATTTTGTGTCGCGTGAGGGCGGAGGAGATTAGAGTGAGGAAGGATGTGAACTGGGAAATTACTAGGGATTTCATTTTCGGGTGCTCCTGGCGCAAGGCGCGGAGGTGGGAGATTAGAGCGACGATTTTGGCGCTGGAGTCATTGGCCCCGACGCGTTGGAGGCTGATTCGTGGTTCGGGACTTGCGCCCGGAGTAGAGGGTGTCTCCGGGTCATCATCGTGGCGGATGACTTCGAAGATGTCGCGGATGTTGATGTGCTCGCGACACTGGAAACACCGTGGTACCTCGTTACGGTCGGTTTGGTGTTTGATGTAATCGAGCAGACATTTCTTGCACGCAGAGTGCCAGCATCCTGTCACGGCCTGGTCGATCATTGGCTCTTCGGCGCAGATGGGGCATTCGTTGACTGCTTCGTCCCGGATCTGCTTGAGAACGTGGGCGCCGAAGTTGTTGGTTTTTGAGGCGTCGTCTGTGGTGGCGGTGAAGCGCTCGATGAGAGATTGGAGGTCCATGTCGTCTGCTAATCCTGCCGCGACGTCAGCGGCCATATTGACTTCCTCCTCATCAGCGAGGATCTCCTGGTTGCGGACCAGCAAAGGGTGACAGCACGATTGACGGAGCCGCAAGATCTGCGCAAAGATGGATGTGAAAGCTTTCATCACTGTGCCGGCCTGCATGTTATCGAAGAACGTCCGCTTGGCGCGGTTAAAGACGTAGTCGTAGACTGCCCTCTCAGGCTCGGAGAGCTCGATGTCGACGATCTCGATGTGTTTGGGCGGAAGTGGAACAAGGAATTGGCCGTCAGGGGTCTTCATGTCTTTGGTGCGACGCATGACGAGCGGTTCGAGGACGGTTTGGACGACGTCTAACGCGCGTACAAAGTTCTTGGACTCAAAGGGGACGGTAATGAAGGTCCGCCAGAAGGAAAAGTTGTTCCATGGCTCGACTCGCAGGAAGCGGACAAGGCTGAAGAGGTCTTCGAGGCGGTTGACGATGGGGGTTCCGGTGAGGACCCAGCGGTGTTCGGCGGCGATTTCGTAACAAGCTCGGGAAGTCTTGGCTTGGCGGTTCTTGATATTATGTGCTTCGTCCAGGATGACGCGGAAGAAGTTGAGGGAGAAGAGACCGCGGCTGTTGAGTCTGTCTCCATTCTTGGTAGTGAATTGGGTAAACTCGGAGAGGACGACTCCATAGCTGGTGATGATCACGTCTGGAGCGTTGGCCGCGTTGGCTTCGCAGCACAAGGTCAGTAGATCGACATTCTTCTCCGCCCCGTAGTACATCATGGTCTTGATGGTGCCCTCCTTCGAAGCATTCTCAGCTTCGCTTTGCCATTGCGCTAGCAAGGACATGGGGGCAACGACAAGTGTTGTACATGGAGCGTCAACTGTAGTCTTCTGTCCAGAGACTGCTGGTAGACGTGGGAGGTTGTTGACGGAGGTAGGACCAGCCTCTCGAGCCCTAATGGCTACTTCGGATCTGTGCGAATGGATCAGGGAAAGCATTTGGATGGTTTTGCCTGTATTACACGACTGTTAGCTGAGATCAATGCCAAAACCGAGATAAGGACAAAGGCAGACGTACCAAGGCCCATCTCATCAGCCAAGATTCCACCAAGACAGTGCTGCTCTTGCTTGGGGAAGTCAAGAGACAGATCGCCAGAGTACGGGTTGACGTAGAAGCAGGGTTGGCCAGGAACCACAGGTAGGTCCTTGTCGTCATGGTCCTTGATCGGCCAGGTATACTCTTCCCATAAGGGGTGCATGGATGTTTCGCGGCCTTCTGTTCGCTGGTTCTTCTCCTTGGCCAGCATCCAGTACAGCGATTGCTTCTGGTATGGACGCAAGGCCATGGCGAAGGTGTCAGCTGGTTCAGCCTCGGGGGTGCTAAAGTCGAACGACTGGGCCTTCTTGTAAAGCGCATCGAGTTGGTCTTGTTCGAGCTCCTGGCCCTCTTCGGCCTCTTCTGAGGGAGAAGCTGACCCGTTATTGTTGTCCCCGGCCTTGGCCTTGTCCATCGCCTTCTTCTCGGCAGAATCTGCTGCTTCAAGCAGGTCTTTCCTGGCGTCTTTGGCGGCAGCGGCATTTCCTCGAGAGGGGACCATATTGATCTCTTGGAACAGTCTCACAAGCGCAACTTGCCTCAATCGGAGGTCCTTCTCTTCTGTTGTCTCGTCTTTCTCGTGAAACCCGGCGGCCCTGTTGTCGGCTAGTTGGAAGGTTCTCCCGAAGAAGGCTGCTCGGAGCATGTAGCACTTGAGTTGTAAAAAGACGGTCTCGTTCGTTCGTAGACGCTCGGGCGCATAGACGCAAATGCCTTCGAACCTGCAGATGTTCTGGTCTATCAGTGTTGACACCCAGTTGGCTGTGTCTTTGGCTAGACGACCAAGTTCTCTGCCGCTGGCGTCGGTGAAACGGACTATCACATCGACACGTTTGGCAGCTGCCGCGCTAACTCGTGGCATGGACTGCGGGGTCCCAGGCTTGATTTGCCCTTTCCTTGCGACGGTGGGTGGTTGGATCTTTTGGCGCTCAATCTTGACAATATCACCGTGTCTAATGAGGCCTGTCCCGCTCCTTGTAGCCCATCCCTCAACACCAAATGCGCCGACATAGCGGGCCTCTGGCATTGATGGGAGAACCTTGGGCTCCCCTGCTTGTGTTCTCGATTGTGTTTGTGGTTGGGCTTGAGCTTGCGACCGCAATCGTGCGTGTGGTGTCGATGCTTTCTTCGGAGACTGACCTACTACAATCAGGGGCGAATGCGAGTTGACCCTGACTGGAGGCGCCCGGTGTAGCTTCTTCCATGTTCCATCCAGGTACATATTGACAGCTCTTTCGATATCGTTGCCGCAGTTCTTGCTTATGACTTGGAGGACATCGGTCGCAACTTTTTCGCCAACAAAGGCTTCGAATGTATCTTTGTCGAACGCCAGCTGGGGGGACTCGACCACTGGGGGTGTCACATCTTGCGGTGTCGCGACTGGAGTATCGATATCTTTCAAGACATATCCTCTCCTGGGATCTGGCTTTTGCATTTCGTCGAGAAAGGGAGCACATAGCTTCATAGCATGGGGCGTTAATGTGCCATCGTCTGTGAAGAATCTCGGGGGTTCCTCGTCGTCGTCCGCATCTTTGGAGATTCGTGACTTTACTTCTTCGTTTGGATCTTGAAGGAGTTTCTTCCTGGGTGGTGAACTCGGCGGAGCACTGAATTGAGGAGACGAGCTGGGGCCGGCAACGACATCGTCCGAGTCAACTTGGTCGGCCATGAACCGGCGCTTCTTGGAGGGGGGCTCGTTGGTGAAGTCCATGGTGTCCCTTGTGTTTCCAGTTGTTGAAGGTGTTGTTCAGCCCATGGGGACAGCTTAAGAACCGATAGTAGACTGCTGATTAGGTGCCGCTGGTGTACAATATCAAACAGTGACGAAGCAATTCAGTCAGCAACTGTAACCGAATACATCGGGTGTTGCGCCGGGAGACGCGACTGTGCTGTGGCAACCCGTGAATTCTGGCGTGTCATTGTTCCCACCTTCCCGCTGTCAGGTGATTACGCGCCACTTCAAAGGACAAGGAGCTTGGGCCACCTAGGCCATTTAATGCCATCATTGCTAACCATAAAGGGTCTGGAGCTACTAACCTAACATCCGCTAAATCATAGCGCTGTGATGCTGAGGGGCACGGCGTGACATCGTCCAATTGTCGAATCAATGTCGTCGTCGGCCTGTCTTCCTCCCGCTGCCGAGGTTGTCTTGTCTCTCGTTACAGAGATGTGACCTTTGTTGTAACAGCGGGGAAAACAGTACCGCTTCTTCTGCCATGATATCCTCTCGATCAGTTAGCCATGGCCTGAGGCGGGCACCTCTACGGCCGCGTCTTCGTCTCCAGCCTCACCCGTTCAAGCCTTGCCTCCCCGGACGAAGCCTCGCGACCATCACTGACGTCGACGTCGAGAAGGCCCGTCAGTACTGTGAGAACCAGTTCAAGTCTGTCCCTGTCCTCTCGTCCCATAGGCATTCATCCGCTAACTCTTCTCTCCCCCAGACATGGCGACTACGAAGCCTTCCTCCTCCGACAATTCGTCCCTTCTTCCTCCCGGAACGCCTACAATGCTCTCCGTACATTGAACCTCGAACTCGCCCGCCTCCCCGAGACCGTCTCCAACCCGACCATCGCACGTATGCGCATGTCCTTCTGGCGGGAAACCGTGAACAGCGTCTTCGCCGGCAACCCCCCACGCGAGCCCATTTCCATCCTCCTCCACCAAGCCATCCAAGACCTCAAAGCCCGCGCCGGCCCCAGCAGTGCCAGCTCTCTCAAGTTCTGGCTCCTACGCCTGATCAACACGCGCGAGCAACACATGGAAAACAGGCCGTTTGTCAGCCTTACTTCGCTGGAGGACTACGCCGAGAACACTTACGCGACGCTGATGTACATGACCCTCGCTTCCATGCCTCTGCGATCGGTACACATGGATCATCTAGCTAGTCACATCGGCAAGGCGTGCGGTATTGTAGCCACACTACGCGGTATTCCCGTTCTGGCCGCTCCGTCGCAGCCTATTCAGGGTCCGGCGGGGAGCGTGGGCAATACCCGGCCTCCTGCCCTGTTACTACCCCTCGATGTGATGGCCGAGGTGGGAGTTAGAGAGGAGGACGTCTTCCGCCGCGGACCCAACGCCGAGGGACTACAGGATGCCGTGTTCAAGGTCGCTACGAGGGCCAATGACCACTTAATCACGGCGAGAGAGATGTTGAAGAACTTGAAGGCTGGGGAAGAGGTGGGACATGATTATGAACATGAGGGAGAACAGGAGCATGCCTACTCGAGCGGCGGAACTGACACAACACAAGCCGATATCAAGAGGGGGTTTGGGGTGCTGCTGGAAGCAGTGCCGGCTGCCGATTACTTGGAACGGTTGGAGAAGGTTGACTTTGACCCGTTCAAGGTCAAGGCGAGCTGGAAGCTTCCTTGGAGGTTGTGGCGTGCTCTGAAGACACAGCAAATTTGAGTCCGCTGTGTGTGCCGGATCTGAGGCTAACGAGCTACAATTGAGATTCGTTCTTCCATCCCGTTTCTTACTCTTAGTGCCGACGTTCGTGATGACACAGGATCGATCTCGATCAGGACCGCGAGGGTACACTCCGTTGCTATCCCTTAGCCCGGTTATCATGAACAGGCAAAAGTCAGCAATCGTCGACTGCATCAACCCAAGTCTTCTTGTCCCTTCTAAATGGCACAAAGCGTCCTTGAGGCAAAGTTCTGGCATGATTTCTGTAGGACCATCGCACCACAAAAGAGGCACATGACCACTTCGCAGAGGGTGGCAGTCGAAAGCACAACATCCAATACCAACATCGATATTGCTTGCAATCTGGGGCAGAGAGACCACTTTACAAGAGCGTTCCGTGTGGTGTGTTCTGGCCGGGCCTGAATAGCGACAACACGGGTAACGGCTACACTTTAGCCTAAGCAAAATCTGACAGCAAATACCATCGTTCCCGATCGGCTTCTAAAACAACGAGCGGCTCCGCGGCTGGTTCTACCGTCAAAGGATGCCCATTGCAGGGCTGACATCTCTCTAGTAGCTCTAGTCGCTCTCGCCCAGATCTCGCCAAGAATCGTCGACAGGGAGCAGAGCCGGATCAACAAGTTCCGATGCGTCTGCTTCATCCATGGTCCATACAAACTCTTGTTTCAACCTCATCAGGCCAAGCCGCCAAGGTGCCCAGAGCTTGGGATGACTGCTGAACAAGCTCATCACTCTTGGCATATGTGAAGGAAGCGTCTGTAGGCTGATATGTTAGCCGGACCAATCACTGGCGAACTTCCACATCCTGCTCACCTCCGAGTCTCTGATCTGCAACGACTTCCTACAGTAACACAATCCTCCGCATCCCGAAGATTTGGTCACCCTCCGCATCATGCTCCCCACAAAGTCAAAGACGGCCGAGACGGCTCAGTGATTAATCCCCGGGGGGCTTGATGCCGTGTTCCCGCATTATCACCCCCGCAATTCAATATCCCCAGGCGTGGAAGTTGGAAGGGACTGGTGTCAGTTCCATTTCCTGAAGTCTCGTGGGTGCCACAACGGGAAAAAGCAGAAACAGCTCCGGTAGGTCAATGCCCTTCATGACCAGTTCGACACAATGAGGCTGTGACCAAGCTATATCAAGTCTACGGGACTGCCCTCCGTCCTTTTCCAGGCTCCAGACCTGGTCGTCCCATCCCACTGAACAGGATTCCGCCCGGATCCAGTACATCGTCTACCATGTGGCTCCCCCTCATCCTCCTTACTGCCACGGCAGCTCCCATCCTCGCCAACCCACTAACCTCTCCTCTCAACAAACGCGCCGCCATCGACGACTGCCTCAAATCCGCCGGCGTCCCGGCTGATGCGCAAGGCTCATCTGATTGGCGCGCCGACGTCAATCCCTTCAACCAGCGTCTTCCCTACACGCCGGTAGCTATTGCCGTCCCCACCACCGTCGAACACATCCGAGGCGCCGTCTCTTGTGCCGCAAAGCTGGGAATCAAAGTCACCCCCAAGTCAGGAGGGCACAGTTATGCCTCGTTTGGTCTGGGCGGAGAGAACGGGCATCTGGTCGTGGAGTTGGATCGCATGTCGAAGGTGACGCTGGATAAGACGACAAATATCGCAGATGTTCAAGCGGGAGCGAGACTGGGGCATGTGGCGACGGAGCTGTATAAACAGGGCAAGAGGGGTTTCTCGCATGGGACTTGTCCTGGGTACGTTTTCTTCTCATGTACACCTATTTCTCGGCCCGTCCGGTGCTAACTATGAGGGAAACAGAGTCGGAGTAGGAGGCCACTCCCTCCACGGCGGCTTCGGCTTCTCTTCGCACACCTACGGTCTTGCAGTAGACTGGATCGCCGCCGCCACCGTCGTTCTGGCCAACAGCACCGTGGTAACCGCCTCGCCCACCGAGAACCCGGACCTCTTCTGGGCTTTGCGCGGCGCCGGGTCCAACTTTGGCATTGTGGCTTCCTTCAAGTTCAACACCTTCGCTGCGCCCTCGCAAGTGACGGCGTTCCAGATTAACTTGCCCTGGAACTCAGCGTCGTCGATCGCATCCGGCTGGGGGAAACTCCAGGATTGGTTAGCGGCGGGCAATATGCCCAAGGAGATGAACATGAGGGTCTTCGGCTCGCCAAGTCAGACGCAACTGCAGGGCTTGTACCATGGCAGTAGCTCGGCGCTGAGGACGGCTGTGCAGCCGTTGCTGAGCACTCTGGGAGCGAGCTTGAGCAATGCACAGCAGTACGATTGGCTGGGGGCGTTTACTTACTATACCTACGGCGGTACGGTCGATGTTACGCATCCTTATAATACCGTAGGTCTTCCCCCCTTTCTTCCTTCTCCCCTCCAGCAACTAACCCCATCCTAGGTCGAAACCTTCTACTCCAAATCCCTCGTCACCACCGCCCTCCCCTCCGCTGCTCTGAACTCCGTCGCCAACTACTGGATCAACACCGCCAAGCGTGTCTCGCGCGACTGGTTCATCATCATCGACATGCACGGCGGTCCCAAGTCAGCCATCACCTCTTCCACCACCAACTCGGCCAACTACACCAGCTCCTACGCCTACCGCGCCCCTGAATACCTCTTCCTTTACGAACTCTACGACCGCGTAAACTATGGCAGCTATCCCAGCAATGGATTCAGCTTCCTGGATGGATGGGTCAAGAGCTTCACGGATAATATGAAGCAGGAGCAGTGGGGGATGTATATCAACTATGCGGATCCGACGATGAAGAGGGCGGAGGCGGTGGGCAATTATTATCGTGGTAGCCTTAGCAGGCTGCAGCAGATGAAGGCGCAGTATGATCCGAACGAGGTTTTTTACTACCCGCAGAGCGTTGAGCCAAGGAAGTAAGCTGGGACAGGAAGTAAGCTGGGACGCGAAGATGGGAGGGGAATACAGGAGAGGGAGGGAGGATATAGGTTTGTGGGAGAGTATCGGCGCAGGGTGACGGAGTGAATGGGGTAAAGGGATCTCTGTTGAGTCCTTGAGCTAGTGGGCGTGTATAGCAGGCAAGTGCAGCGTCAAAGAAAGATCCTTCACAATTGCCCATCTTGCCCTTGACGGGTCGTTGCTCCACTTCCCCCTGAACACGTTTGTTTACATTCGTTACAACGGCCGATGGCGATAACGGCCGGTCGAGGTAACCACATACCGCTTTCCGTCACGTCACTTAACTTGGAAGGACTGTAGTAGCTCGGCAGTTGCCGTATGATCGAGCCTCTTGAAGTTCCAAACCGGAAGGTCGATAAATGGAACAACCCCGTCGGGGAGGAGCCATTGGCGACGTCCTGCCATTAACGACGGGAGGTCAGAAACTGAAGAGATTCCAGCCTACGTCTTTAGCAACAAAGCATATTGCTTTACGCACCCCAGAGGAGATTTGTCATCGTTGGCTCGGCCTTAACTCGGACGAGGCAGGAACGACTCTCTCGCATCGCACGTCATCGATCGCGACTGAACTTCCTCTATTCATCACAACGACACTCAATTTTCTCTTTCTGAACAACGCCAAGGCAACCAAACAAAATGTCGAAACTCAGCATTAACGACAAGATCAAGCTAAACAGCGGATATGAGATCCCTCAATTGGGTTTTGGTGTATGTAATTACTGAGTGAACCATCACACTGAGCCCCTTGTCATCAACGCCTTCATCTGCCCATGCGACTAACGCTTCTGCGCTTTGCAGGTCTACCAAACGTAAGACGCCCGAGATCAAGCTGTTTGCAAGCCTGCCATCCTAATCCCTCTCCAGTCCCGCAAATGAAGTAGACACAATCGTCCAAGAAGCCTTCAAAGTCGGCTACCGCCATGTTCGTCCCGGCCCCCTCCCTCCCTCCCTTCCCCTATCCCCTTTCCCCTTTCCCCTTTCCCGTTTTGCTCCCTATCCCATTCTACCCTCCCCTCCACCCCCAAGCTAACCTCCTTTCCGTTGGCAGGTCGACTCCGCCTCCGCCTACCGCAACGAAGCCGGCTGCGGCGCCGCTATCCTCCGCCCCACCATCCCCCGCTCCCAAATCTTCTTCACCTCCAAAGTTGGCCCCAAACACATCTCCTACAACGCAGCAAAACGCATCATCGCCGAATCCCTCGCCAAAACTGGGCTCGAGTACATCGATCTCATGCTCCTGCATGCTCCCTACGGCGGATCCGTCAACCGGAAGGGCGCCTGGCTTGCCCTCGTCGAAGCTGTTGAAGAAGGGAAGATCCGGTCCATTGGTGTCTCCAATTACGGTGCCCACCATCTTGACGAATTGGAACAGCACATCAAAGAGCTGGAAGAGGAAAGGGGCGGGCCCGGCAAGGGAGGAGTGATAAGTGTAGGGCAGTGGGAGGTCCATCCATGGTGTCCCCGCAAGGATATCGTCGAGTGGTGTCGCAAACGCAACGTTGTCGTTGAAGCGTATGCTCCCATCGTCAGAGGGGAGAGGTTCGGTGAGCCCGGGCTGAAGAGACTCGCGGAGAAGTACGGGAAGACCGAGGCGCAGGTGCTTGTGAGGTGGAGTCTCCAGAAGGGGTATTTGCCGCTGCCGAAGAGTGTGAGGGCGGAGAGGATCAAGGAGAATGCGGATGTGTATGACTTTGAACTGAGCGAGGGGGAGGTGAAGGGACTGGAGACGGAGGAGTATAGCCCGGTGTGTTGGGACCCGACGACAAGTGAGTTGGATAACTACAGTGGGCAGGAGGAGGTTTAAGGGGATGGAGACCGGCTTACAGACAAGATGGAAGGGGTAGAGGTATGTCCTGCTTTGCTCAAGATGTTGGTTTCTGACTTTAGAGGCACCTAGAGGTACCTCTTGTGCCTCAATCTCGTGCTCTCTGCTAGAGCGTGACTTCCCGCACCCTCCCTTTTGTCTTCGCGCACCCTATGACTGCTGACATCAAAGCACTTCGTTTTTAGATGTAAGTTCTGGTCTCCCCAATGTCCTCAACATTGCAACTTCATATATATCATCCTCCAAGGGTTGAATGACCGCCCTGCCTGGGCTGGCATCACACCCTCGTAGCACACTCGAGAAGACCCTTATCGGCAGGCTTCAAACCCTCGGTTCATCCCAGCATCTTGGCGCCACTCGCCAACAAAGCCCACAGCTCCTCCCTCGGCCCTCCAGCATCCAACACTTCTCTTCCTCTCTCAACGATTGACCCAACCATCAACGCACCAGCAACAAACGACACCGCAACCTCAATCCCCCCCACCGCTTCGTTCGCCGTCAAACTCCCAGGCGGCTGTCTAAACTCGATCGTCCCCCGGACATTTCCGCCCCCAGTCCCCGAGGGAATACCAAACCCCGGCTTTTCCCTAGCCACCTGCCCAGCAGTAACACCCAGCAAGCCCGTCAAATCCCACTTGTACACTTTTCCCCTCACGAAGTCTTCCCTTCGGCCATTAGCCCTTCCATAAGCAGAATCAGCAGGGAACAGGTTCATCACTTCGATGATCCTAGCTGCAGATCCAGTTGTAGCGGCAGCGTCGATGATCCCCAAGGCTTCTCCCGTCGACAAGCCTCTCAAGGCGGGGTTTGACCTGTTGCTCTGGCACCAGTATGCAGAACTACCACGGCGGTTTGCAGGGAAGAGGGAGTCCAAAGCTGGCTCGAAGTAGAGGATGCATTTTGAGAGAGAGGCGAGTTCCGTTGGGGAGAAGGTTGGGACACAGGAGATATGGATGTGGGTTGAGCAGTGCTCGGAAGGAGTGATAATGAAGTTGGATGAGAGAGTTGAGAAGATCTTGGAGAGTTCTTCAACCCATTGAGAACGAAATGAGGCATCGTAAATGGGGGAGACGAGTTCGATGCCAACTTTACGGAGGAGTGTCAGTCATGACTGGAAGCCTGGAATTTGAGGAGGGAAAGGGGGGTCTGCAGAGAAGATGTAGGAAAAGACTGACAGAGGTTCTTGCCCGGTTGGCTGGGAATGGTGATCTCTTGAGTGATGGACCATTCACGGTAGTTGGAAGGAACGGTTTTGTCGTTGGAATTGTTGACGTGATTGGGGATACCGGCTTTGACAAGGCTTTTGCCGAGATCTTCGGCGAGGGAAGTCCATGTGGAGTGCTTTTTACGACTGCCGAGGAGAAGTTCGATTTCGACTCCGAAGTGGAAGGTACCTCTATGGGCAGTGCTCATTGTCACTGAAGGAAGGTGCTACGGGGTTTGTGGCTTGGTTTTGGAGTCGTGGCGATTATAAATTGCTAATGAAGTCTTTCGGTAGTGACTTCCTTGCCTGTGATAGTTGGGATGCCAATGGTCAACCTTGGATGCCTTAAACGTTCTCGTCATGTTGCTATATATCCATGCCACGCTTTTATACGAATTCCATCCGCTCTTTGCATTGACGCCTTTTGTCATCGAGTCCCTTCCTCCCCTCACGTCATCGACAGCTTGCGGGCGCCTAACATCATCTCATCGTTTGTTTCATAAACAACATCATCTCTAAAACTGATGGCTATGAGGTTGAGGAACATGATACAACTGTCAAAATAGAACTCTTCCGATGGGGTCGGCGTCTCGCCCATCGAGATAGCGGGAACTGATAGCGAGGCTGTTAGGAGATCAATCTTGGCGAACACGGCGGCCCCCCTTTGTCAGTCCATGTTTCTTACCAGGAAAAGAGATTCTGAATACTTCGAATTTAGCGAAAGAAATTGGGCGCTTACAAGAAACAGACGATCAGGCCCGATCTGATCAGTGCCTCGGGAGTTCGTCCCGTCTTGTATCACGGACCCACATTTGATATCAGCCTTGTTATTGACAAGGCTGTAGCTCGAAACAAGCGCCATGTACGGCGGCTGTTGCAGATCTCAGCAAAACCACGATTCCGAGGGAACGCAGACAACAGCCTCAACGGCTGTGCATAGTACCATGCAGATGACCATGTGATTTACATGATGCAAACACGGGCGTCACACAATTCATGACCAAAGGCATGTCTGTGCATTATGTTGTTGCGGCGAACCCGGTGCCCAGTGGTGTTTGTGTTGGGTTCATGCAAACTTCATCCCGTGGATGTCTGGACATTCGGTGCTACACGCCCGTCTAGGAGGCAAGCGCTGACGAAGTGATAGCAATTTGCTGATCAAATATTCTCCGATCGGGTCCTGGTCAACCGAGTGTGATGTGATGTTGGTGGCGAAACAGGCGCTGAGGCGACAGGGATTTGTGATTACATCCAAATCTCACCTTGAAATCCAGCATGTTAAGACAATCATACGAATACCAAGAATGGTTTACAAACATTGGCATCCTGTCCATCTGGGGACCTGGCGCCAGGTACAAGATCATGTCGCCAGCCATGAGCACGATTGTGTCGAAGTTGGCATTGCATTCTCCGTGCATTCATATGATCAATCTCCACTTGTAGATGTCAACAAAAAGCGTAAGCCCGTATAGCTCAGTGGTAGAGCGCTTCACTCGTACTAACCATCTGCGTAATGAAGAGGTCCGCGGTTCAATCCCGCGTGGGGGCACACTTTTTTCCTGTTTCATTCTCCTTTTTTGCCCTTGACATCAGCTTCCTCCCTCTTCTTTCTCGTCCTGCTCTCCGCTTTCTACACCATCCAAACTTCAATATTTTCCAACTTTCTCCTGATCCGACCACGGACCAATCCAGATCATCAACCACAAGCGACATACATGCACCATCTGTTGAGCAAGATGCTTTTTCGATCTACACATAGATTCTTACTCGTGTCTCACATATACATATATCGTGGGTTTCCCCTTCCCTCTCTTTCCTTCTTTCCTTCTTTTCCTTCAATCAACAAGTTCACCACCATTCTTTATCCTCTTGTGCTCCAATGCGAACACCGACACCAACGCCAGCACCCTGCGCCCCCTTCTGCCACGTCATGGCGAATCCGAGACACCGGCGCATACTCCAATCCTAACACCAGCCGAGGTTCGGACTCGGAGACACAATCTCTACCGATCCCTCGTCTGTAACCTTGTGACACAGGCGAGGCGATCACATCCCTCCTCACATCGTCTTCAGAATTTGTCATCGTCACCGCTGCTGCCGGTACAAGCCGCCAGAACCCAGTTCTCGCGTTTCGACCTGCTGCTCCCCATGCGCATGCGCAGTCGCAGTCCTTCCAAGGTTCGGGCACTCGTGTTTACATCCACTCCGTTTATTTCGACACCATCCACCTGCTCCTTCCACTTCGAAGTCTGCAGCTACGTTGTGGCAGATTGCACCCAGAAATCCCCATTATCATACTCGAACGACACGCACTTATCAGAAGACCAGAAATACATGGTCGCCCCATCAACGCCCTTTGTAGTTCCATTTGCTGTTGTTGCGGAACAGTCCTCGAACCAGACGTCGGCAAACCTCGAATATGGGACCCTACCATAGCCAACGGCTGAAGGGGCCTCGACGATCCACTCGGCGTCGACTTGGCCGAGGGGAGTCCCGTTGACGAGGGGTATGTTGTACGAGGTTGACTGGCCGAGGTTGGATATGATGTTGAGAATTGAATTGTTTGGTTAGCGCTGGACTGGAGTTCGGAAGTGAGAGACGGTAATGAGGCTGAGATAATTCGGAACCCACATCGCTCCTGATGTTGCTGAGGTCGTAGAAACGGTTACTTCTATCCAGTCGCCATCTTTCACTACGGAAATTGTCAGTTTTCAGTCGAACTATGAGATTGAAGTTGAATCCAGAGAATGAAGTCGTTTGATGGTCCGAAAGACTTGATCTACTTACCAGGGAATGACGGAATATTGTAAGCCGCGTCAGGAATCCATTCCAGCCAAGCCCAATGACTTTGGACCCCGTCTGTCCCGAGCTAGATTTGAAAGAGTCGCAAACCATTGGTTAATCTTCAGTCTTCATTCCTAGGACTTCCTGTTTGCGAATCAAGTAGGTAAAACAGAGGACGAAAATACCTGGCTCGTAACCCCTGCCTGCAACAACGCCCCTCCATATGTCGCTCCATCAATGCCCACCCATGCCGCAACATAGTCAACAGGAGGGGAGCTTACACTGCCCGGCTGTCTCCCGAGCACCGTAGGGACTTGGAAATAGGCATGCACGCTGGTGACCTTGTTTGCCGAGTTACCGGACTGGACGGCCCCGCACCAGTTGTCGCTGTAATAGATCGGGTTGGCTAGGCTTTGACGTCTTGCCTTTTGGTTCTGAGGTTGAGTTGGTGCCTCTGTTTTGGATTCAGCAGTTGAGCCTCGGTTGAGGCGGTGAAGACTTGGATCTTTCCGCTTGAAGACTATATCGGACGGTGGGATGGGTTTGCCGTGAGATGTTCCAGTGACGCTGTAGGTGAGCTCGCCAAAAGCTCGGCGGAAGGCAATGGCAAGGAGAAGGAGGGCTTGGAGAGACTTCATGATGGAGGGCTATGGACCAGTTATGTTGGTCGGCGGTTAGTATGGCTTCAATGTTGATCTCTTTGCCTAGACTCAAAGCCGTTGATCATCAACTTCAGAAAGGGATTCAAGAAGGGCTTGGCTCAGCTATCTTATAGCCATCAAGATATCCAGGTCGTGGGGGCCAGAACTCGGAAAGGCTATGTTGAGGCCTTGAGACTACCCACAGAGTAGTATCAAGAACATGCGGTTGGTGACATGAACTGTGCCGTCAAGCTGCCGAATATCGAGCTCGAATAGTAACATCGAGTTGGTCCTGTAGATTAAGCTTAACCCTTGCAAACGGGTTCGTATTGGCCACTCCAGTTCCTGGCTTCCTATTTCAGTAGTTGACCGAGTGTCTCACAGGTTCTCAGCTCGTCATAGTCCAATCGGAAAAGACGCGGAGCAAACGGTAGGCTGACATGGACCAAGTATCCAAGTGACCACGGCTCGGCTCGGCTCGTGCTTCACACCATGACCTCTACAGGCCTACTAATGTCTTCACAGTACCTCAAACCATAGATGTCAGTCATCTTTGTGACCACACATTCATTGCCTGCTGATATACGTTGCAACCAAATTGCATTACCAGTGAACGCCTTTCCTCAAGCCTCCGGGGCTTCTTCTCCCTATGTTAATACTACAAGACTCCGACAACGCCAGTGCATGCCACGCCCTCAGCTAGCTCGTACATCTGTAAACTATCACATCCAGAAAAATGATCAACCATCCCCCAAAATCGCCCCCAAATCCTTCATTCTAACCGGCTTTGTCAAAAACAAATCCACCCCGCTCGCCAGCGCATCCTTCTGTATCGTCCCGCTCGTGACTCCTGTGAGCGCTACGACTGTTGCGGGCTCCAGGCCCTTGACAGGTTCCCCTTCGGTGCTGTTCTCATCTGTTTCGGTCACACCGTCATCCATGTCATCGCCGTTGACTTCCGCCCCCTTCGGTTCCCGCGCCTGCGCCGCTTCCTGATCTGTACCTGCACTCACACCTTCACTCCGATCTTCACCTCCGACAGGCGCTGGCGCAGGTGTCGGCTCAAGCCCCGCTCCATCGAGAGATGCCCGTCCAACCTTCCTCTGTATGACTCTCTTCCCATCTACAGCTCCGGATCCAACTCCGACACCGACTTCGACACCCGCCGGCACTCCAACACCACCACCCATACCTGTACCCAAACTCCCAGCTCTGGCCCTTGCCTCATCCGCCTTGTTCGCTGCACTCCCCCTTTTAGTCAGACTTCTTCCCAAACTCCTACTCCTTTGCACAGGGTACTCCCTCTCAAACTCCCTAATCCTCCTCGTCGCTTCCAACCCATCCATTACCGGCATGCTGATATCCATCAACACCCACTTATACCTCCCCGGGCTCTCCTTGTAGATCTCCACGGCCTCCAGCCCGTTGCGGGCAGTAGCAAAGGGACGATGTGTCTTGCGCATCGCTGAAGCGAGGATGTGAAGGTTGATGGGGTTGTCGTCTACGAGGAGGCAGGCCTTTTCTTCCTGGTTTGTTGAGAAACCGGCAGAGGAGTTGCGGGGTTGAGAGGGAGAGTTTAGCAGGGATTGGGAGGGGCGCGAAGGTTGGCGAGGGTTAGAAGGGGAGGAAGGTTGGGATGGGGAGGAGGTTGTGACAATAGGGAAGGTAGATGCCTTGGAGAGGTGACGTGTTTCGAGATGAAGCTCAGCGGGTTGCCCCTCAGTTAGCAAAGGGGAGGTCACCAGGATTGATTGCTGGCGCTGGGCTTCGAACGGTTCGAGCAGGTCGGACGGTTTCGGCGCCGGTGACACATCCGGGACGGCCGCGGTGCCTGTCATCGTGTTGTTCGTGGCGGCGGCAGCAGCAGCCCCAGCGATGCACCCACTTGTAGGGCCAGCATTGCCGATGGTGCTGGTGTTGGCATCACTGGTACTGAAAGGAAGGATCGAGTTGATGGTATGCGACATAGGCGACACCTGTTCATCCTCAGGGGAAGCAAAGGCCTCGGTTAAGACCGGTGGTGAGATGATCGAGTCGAACGGCGACGGCGACGAGACCTCGGAGACGGAGACGGTAGTGAAGCCGAGGTTCATGTTGTTCACTTTCTCTTTCCCAGTACGGGACCGTGGTGGCAGCGGGGGCCTGGTGACTGGCATCTTGATGTTCTCTTGCTGTGATGACACGGAAGTCTCTTGGTTCGTGTTCTGCAGCAGCGTCGTTCCAGGGGTAACCGCTTCCTCCATCTCCCCCCCTCCCACCTTCCCATCCTTCCCCACGGACGTCTGCTGAACCAAAGGCGTTCCAACCGTCCTGTTGATTCTCCGCAGCAAAGGCCTTGTCGCAGCAGCCGCCGTCGCCTTGCTCGTCGAAAACAAGTTATCCCGGAAATCATCCGCCAGATAAGGCAGGAACCTCGACTTCTTGTTGACGATCTGGAAAACCTCTGGGTCGGACATCTTCCTCTGCAGAACATCCAGATCGATGCTAGACTCGGATGAGGTTCGTGACTGTAGCTCGTTCTCTGCTTGTCCTCCCATCTCACTAACTCTTCCCTTCAGCGGGACGGGATGGCTCTGAAGGCACTTCCTCAGTGTCTTAGCCAGCTTCCTTGGCCCAACCCTGTTGCCACGTCTGTTAGTATCTGCTCATGACCATAGAAGTTGGGAAAGAAAACTCACGGCTGCCCGATAAACTCCATCACGCTCGCCTCCCCTTTCCCTCCAGCAGCAGCCTCCCCCCTAGCCAGTGACAAATTCTGCGCAACAACTTCATTCCCGCACACCACCACCAACGGGCCGGCCAACATTCTCGACACGGACCTCCTCCCACCAGTCTTGTCACCAGCTCCATCATCTGTGCACATACCCAACACAAACCGATCGCTACAGATTGTCATCTGCGCCTCCGCCGGGTTCGTCACCACCCGACATCCAAGCCAATCCCTACACATCCTCTCCATGATCCTCCCCCTCAGTACTTCCCTCCCCTTTGCATCGACCGGCCTACCCCACCCATTGTCATCGGGTTCCCCGTCTCCCAACCCGTCGAAACCAAGCAAGCAAACCCTTAACCCCCTCAGCGCCTCCCTATGCTCCGCTATATCACTATCCTCACTCCTTGGTTCCGAACTCGAATGCTGAAGCGGTAGGATCACTCTAACCGCCGTCCCTTCGCCAGGTCGGGAGTCAACGACGACACGCCCACCGAGGGCGTCGACGATCTGTTTCACGATAGAGAGGCCGAGGCCGGGGCCAGGGGTGAGACTGTCTTCCTTTTGGAAGGGAGAAAAAGCCTTTTCGCGGAGAAAGCGTGGAGTGATTCCCTTGCCCGTGTCCGAGACGGTGAATATTACGTTTGAGCGTTTCTTTTCATTCAAGTGCTTGCTGTCCGTTTCGATGCCTGTGTCTTCTGCTTCGTCTTCGAGGTCTGTGGAGGCGAAAGAAGGGCGAGATTCAGAGGGGATAGGCTGAGCGGTTAGGGTGAGGTTGATGAATCCTTTACGAGTGAACTTCAGGGCGTTGCCGAATAAGTTCATGATGATGCGGCGCAACGCACCGGGTTGGGCGTAGTAAGACCAGTTGACGGTAGGGTCGATATCCAGATGGATAGCGACGTTGTCATCACCTGGATCGGCACCACGTTGGTTGCACCATCGCTGGAAGGAATGGCCCGCATAGAGGGACTCGACGACTTCTTCCAGCATGACGTCGAGGTCTACATCGTAGAAGCGGGTCAAGGTCGGTTGCTCCCATGGCCAGGGTTTGCTTGCTAGGCTGCCAGATCGCATCCTGGATGTTCCTGGTGGACCGCTGAAATCAGGGTCTTGATCGTGTTCTAGGTCGTCCGAGTGGAAGGAACCTCGTCGGCCATTGGAGAGTTTGGTGTTCTCCACTAGACTGTTGATTTTGGAATGATCTAGGAGATGGTCGACAGTGTCCAGCAGTGTCCTGACACAAGCCTCGACGAGGTGGATGAGCTCCGTCTGGGAAGTGCTGAGGTCGGTATCAAGCAACAGCTCAGCAGCACCAAGGATACCGTGCAATGGCGACAGCATCTCGTGCGAAATGAATCCAAGCATGTCTGACTTGGCCTGGTTGGCAAGCGTCGCATCGATACGGGCCACTTCGGCCATGACATTCTTGCCAAACGCGTTGAACAAGCCGAGTTCATTCTGCGGCGCGAGGTTGCGCAACGATTCTCTGGTCCATGCCAGCCCGGCGGCGAACCAGCGCTGCATCTGGGTCCCCCACAGGGGAAAGAACGATACTGCTCGAGCCTCGGGGAATGCTGCGTGGATGGTATCACACTCACTCTTCCGTGGCTTTCGCATTGATGTGCCATTCTTTCTCCGTAGCCGGCCACGTCGTTGTCTTTTGGCGGCGGCGTCGATTTCCGAGTCAGAGCAAGGACATGAGGGGCTTGTTGATGAGGGCGGAGACGGCATTGGTACGGTTTCCGGAGCACTGATGAAGTTGCCTGCAGCGTCGAATTCCCAGATGGTCCCACGTGGATAACGCCGCAGTAGCTTGCGAAGGAAGCTCTCTGAGAGAACCCGCCAGCTGCGGTGAGGCCCGGGATGCCGTAAGGGACCTGTGGGATCTATCGTTGTCCCGTCGGGTGTCCCTGCTGGTGTCTCAGAGAAGCCGAGGATGTCACAGGGCCGTTTGTGCGGGTTAACTTCCAAGTCGATTCCAGTATTCGCAACACCATTGACCTTGTTGGAGTCGGTGCTTGCTGCTCTGGTTGGTACATCTGATGTAGTTTTTGTATCACTGTCCTGCCAGTAATGGAAAGGGCTCGTGTTGGCATCCAGGAAGATTACCCCGGCTGCATCCATAGATTCTCGAATAATGTTTGATGCCTTTGCGAAACTCTTCTTGATCTCAGACAACCGGACGTCGGCACCCAGGGTTCCCTGGGTTGGCGTATCCGATGGTATTGGTTTATCACTGCTGTGGGTGTCACCCGCCATCAACCGTGAGTCCAATGTTGTGTGGTCTGGAAGGGAGAGCTTTCTGATATGGTTAGCCTCATACTCGCCGCTGCTCAGTGTTCCATCCATGGCATTTTCAGATACTCTGATATGTGTCTGCGGAGCTGTTGAGCCGTTGCTGTGCGGGAAGTGAGGTGCGCAATGGCGATCAAATGGATATGTGTCCCATGTATCCCGCCGGCACGGGTCCACGGTGTCTCTTTCTGCATGATACTCCGATAGGCTGGAAATGTCGTCCCTTCCCTCCGAATAGCTCACCACTCCCCTCAGGATACGCTCGGTCTGGAGTAATACCGCTTGCTTCCTGTGGGCCTCCAACTGGCGCGAGATTGTCCGAGATAGATCTTTCATAAAGTCGATATCAACTTCGTCGAGCTTTTGCCGCGGACTTGTGTCAAAAACCGAGAACAAGCCTATGACGATACCGGAGGGCGAGCAGATGGGGACGCCTGCGTAGAACCGAGGATAGGGTTCCTGTCCAATGAGGGATTGGATGTGATCGAACCGCTGGTCAGCCAGCAGGTCGGGTATCACGAAGACGATGAGGTCCTCGGGATGCCGTCTCTGCTCACGGATGACATTTTCACAAATAATCTCGCTTCTGGATATGTCGCGTCCGCGCAAAAAGAGAGGGGTGACTTCATCACGGGCGTAGGGTCGAAGCGGCAGTGTTGGTGTTGCTTCGGCAGCAATGTGTTGTAGATCGTGATCAAAGAGAGATAGGACCCCTCGTTGCGCCGACAGTTGGAGGACACCGAGCTGGGCAAGTGCCGTTAGGACGGTATCGGATGATGCCCGGAGGCTTTTGCTCGGGGATGTATGGGCCGGGTCGGGCACGGCACGGCTATCCCGGACTGTCGACAGGAATCTGTAGAGAATGTTAGCAACATCACAATATCAAGGCTGGGGAGAATGTCCGACCGCGATGATGCGTCTGATCCCCCAGAAACCCCAGGTACGGGTGGTACACAGCTTGGTGGACGCTATGGCGGAGAAGGACTGGAGAGATGGGTCCTGTCAGAACCGGTACGTACCTGAAGGTCTCCCATTCACGAGCTCTTTCAGATACATTCCGCATGGTCTTTGGTTTCGCCGAGTTTGGCGGGTTTGCAAAGATTGCGAGACTGTGTGATACGATGCGAGAAGGTGGATGAGGGAGACGGGTGAGAGATATGACAATAGTCTTATGAGATGGAATTGAGGAGACGCGGTACCTAGGCAAGGTAGCTGCAACAACTTGCATCCGTTTGAACATGCATTGCAGTCCAGAAACACCAGTTCTTCCCTGCGCGGCCTGTTGTCCCAACGGCACACGCTCCGGGAGGAAGAGTCCAGGTCCTTACACTGGCTAGCTGACGGTTCGATAGCGTGGAGCCCAAGCTCAAGAGAGGCATGGATATATCATGTTGAAGCCTATCTTGCACGTTTCGCCTTTGAGTGATTGGATCCACACTGTCCAGTAAACATGCCGGCGTGCTCGAGCGAGGCGGGAGTGCAAGCACAGACTGGTCTGGACTCGCATCCCGCATCCCGCATTCCGTTGGCATTGGGGCCGAGAGACTGCACGCTGTCGCAGAACGTCAACCGATTTTTCCGTCACTTCCACGCTCTCCATCTGAGATTCAATGAAGATATAACAGCCCACCAAATAGAGTCAGTATCAGTCACCTGGGCAGTCAGTCATGGCCCGAATCTTGTAATGGGCCATGGGACATCCGCGTTTTATGTCGTGATCGAGAGTAACCTAAGTCGAGAGATTGAGCGACGAGGCGACGCTTGGGTTATAATCAGCCGGACCGTTGGATCCCTGCCTCAACTTCCTCCGCTTTTCGAAGTGAAACAAACTCCGGCAGTACCTGATGCAAAGAGTAAGATGAAGGACCGTCTTACCAAGCTATCTTTCAGCAGAGATCGGTCCGAGTCATGACCGTGAGGGAAAACTCTGACCGTAAACATGGAGCTTGGACATGGCGTTCTTGGAGATGCTGATATCGATTAGACTTCCCAGCATACGATTTGACCGGAGCGTTTTTACGTTCAACCCTTGGGTGAGCCGTTACTTGGGAATTGGAACGTTCTGCCAGAGGGTCGTTTGACGCTTTTCAAACTGCAAGAACGATCATAATATGGACACGACTTGAGATGGCTGTCATCCGTTGTTCCCATCCAAAGCCCGGATACGCCTGGGAAAGCTGCTAGGCCTGGAGCATGGGTTACCAAGAGACCGCCAGACCGGTCAGATAACGACAACAGCAGAAAAATGGAGAGATCGCAGTAAGAAGTCAGAGCAGCCGAAAACGGCGTGGCGTACCTCCAGGCCACATTTTTTTGATGCGTGCGGATGGACATTGTCGGTAGGCGGCCCCCAATGACGACCATCTGAGGCAATAGTAGTGATACCCGCGCGGCCCCTCACGTGGCCTAATGTCGCAAACTCCCTCCAAAGCAACCTCTCTCGAGATGGTCTGCCCGACACTTGCTGTGTGGTTACCGCCCGGTCTGTGGCAATGCGCAAGACACACGTCATAGGGGGTGGAGTCGACTGGAGGCTGCTCAGCATCGGAGATTTAGGCCGGTTCCGATATCAACTTTGCTGTTGACGGCAACCACCGAGTAGGAGCGTCGATGTTGGTAAAACCTTTTGTAAGATTGTGACTGACTGGTGCAACACGTAGAAGCACGGAAGATGTGCCGAATCCGCGGAATTGTCAAGTTCCATGGAGTTGGCGACTTGGTTGTTGGTCAATGGGTATCTTGATAAGCAGATGAACATGAATAGACAAGTAACTTTGATACATTGTTGGTCTAGATCTCCCGCACAAGCCAACCGATTCCGATCCTGAACACCTTTTGTTTCCCAAACATGATTTCCTATTCGGCTGTTGTTTATACGCTGATGGTACGGAAGACGCTGAACTGCTCGCCGGTAGCGACAAGGGCACCGGGTATTTGAGGGTGCCAGTGGAGCTCCTTGACCATGTTCTGGTAGTGGACGAACAGGAGCTGGGGAGGGACGTCGGAGACACCGGCGGTATCCCTGCTCTCCTCGTCATCCAGCTCAACAGCCAGATCCCAGAGAGTGACGGTGTTGTCGCCAGCGGCAACGGCAACGATACTGTCGTCTGTAGGGTGCCACTCAATGCTGGTGATTTGCTCGTGGTGGAAGTTGAAGTTGGCCAGAGGAGCGGGCTTGGCCGAAGGGTTGCTGCTCCATTGACGGAGATCCCAAACAGCCCACTCACCATCGTCGGCACCGGTAGCAAGCAGATGGCTGGTCTGGCGACACCACGACATGACGTTGACATCGTAGTTGCTGATCTTCATGGTGAGAGCGGGCGAGCGGCTCTTGCTGCGAACATCCCAGACACGGACGGTACCGTCGCTGGAGGCAGAGGCAAAGACGTTGGCCTCGGAAGGACTCCATTGAATCTCCTCGACACTACCGGTGTGGCCGCGGAAGGGACGAGTGTCAGTGACGAAGCCGCCGCCATCGGTGCGAGTGGTGACGTAGATCAGACCGTCGTTGTCACCGGTAAGAAGCTTGCCGGCGGGGTGGAGAGGCGACCAGTCGACACCGTAACCCTCAGTCTTGTGGGCGCGGATGGTGCAGACGGGCTTGTTCTGTTGGGGAGTGACAACCATGCCGGGGGTATCGAAGGAGGCGAGATGAGGAGTGATGTCGTGGATGAGCACCTGGGAGGACTCGGTCATGGTGGCGGTAAGGGTGGTGGGAGGCCTCGAGGGGTCCTGGGAAGGAGACTGATGGGAGCGTATCCTGTTGGTGGTGGTGTTGAGAGGGATGCTCTTGTGCTCGAGAATGGGGTCGGTGTCCTCATCATCGGAGTCCTCGTCGTCAGAGTCCTCGCCATCCTCACCCAGCGTCTTGCTGAGGCCGCTGAACTTCATGACGAGAAGGGCGTTGTCGTTGGCCTGGGCGCTATCGGCCTGGGTACCGGCGACGGTGTACATGGTGGCAGGGTAGACATTGCGGTTCTCGCCGAGGCCGTCGCGGATGATGTCGAAGGAAAGGCAGGGCCAGGGAGTGCTCAAGCTGTGAAGCATCTTGTATGTCGTGGTATCGGGGGTGAGGGTCTGACCGGCCTCGAGCTGTTGACGACCAACCATGAAGGTGTCGGGACCGCCATCGACGTCCATGGCGCCTGTCCATTGCGACTAGGGTCAGTAACTGTAGTCATGAGAGGATAGGAAGGAGTAGAGAGGTAGTGATCGTACCCTCCTCGGCCTCTCTCTCGGCATCTGGGCGGCCATCGACACCGGCCTCGATGATCTCGTCTTCACTCTCGAACTCGTCCTCGAAGTCGTCCTCGAAATCGCCCATGTCGTGGTCCTTATCGACATCCATGGCCTCGGGGCGGTCGCCGCCCTTGAGGGGGGCAGCGAGGCTCTCGTCGTCGGCAGCTCTCTTGGACATTTTGTGTGATGTGTGATGTCGGTGTGTGGTTGTTGGGGAAAAGAGAGAAAGCGAGAACAGCAGATGCCGAAGAAGAATCCAGCAGTCGGGTTGGCTACGACAGAGGCAGACAGCACTGTTGACAGAAGGAACCGCAGGCGTTATCAGACGCGACTTCCCAATCCAAATGTCAGGAACCGAACCCAAATTCCACTTCCAAATTTTTGAACTTTTTAGTGGGGCCAATGGGTTTGCCAAGCTTCCGGATCTCCACAGCTACCCCGCGTTGGTGGCTCCTGTCACTGCTCGAGTCCAGGCCATTTGTGGCTTACGCACTTCTGACACTGGGGATGTGGCTCAGCAATCACGTTGTTCAACAACAGCGCCAGAGCGATTGAAGTCAACTTAAGTCTGCCATCCAAAGATTGAACTTTCGTCCAACAATCCCACTTGAACCATGTCGCCGAATCATGACCAGAACATCTGCTCGAGGCCAAATCTTGACTTTTCTTTTTCCCAGTCAATCCCAGATGTGATCCAGCCAACGAGTAAGGGCGTTGCCTGACCGCGAGCCCCTGAATCGCCAATGCCCGTCAACAAGCGGAGCTGCGCCTCCGTCATCTCCGAAAATGGTCTTCGGCTTGCGGGAGTCCACTTGCGGCCACATACCCCGGCGTACCTTGACGGCCGTGATCGATACAGTTCCAACAACACCTTGACAGTCCCATCTTGCCTGGCAATGCCATTCTAGGGCCAATCGTCGAACAATAGCACCCCGAGATGGTCCTCAGCATGGCACGCCCGCGCGGCGTCCTCGCCCTCATGGCCATCACCAGTCTCGTCACCGTCTGGCTGTGTCGACTTCCCCAGCTAAATATCTACCCCTCCTCCAACACCGACATCACACGAGGTCCCATACTCCAGCGCCATCTCGACCTCTCCCTTCCCGATGCCCCCTTCATTGGCTGGCCGCTCGAGAGAGTCTGCAGCGAGACCACCTGGACCCCCGGCCTTGTCTTCGTTTGCGACAACAACTCCGGCGGCATCGGCAACATCCGCAACTACATCCTGACCTGCCTACGCTATGCCATTGACGTCGGCGCAACCGGTCTCGTCATGCCACGAATTCGAATCCGATCCGAAAAAGATCTATCCGACATTACAGCCGAGAACTACCAGCCCTTCACCTACTTCTTCGACGAACCGCACTTCCGCCAAAGCCTTCAGTCGTCCTGCCCGCAAATAACCATTCACGATACTAGCTCCGACGTCCCCAATGCCCCTGTCCCGTTCAAGGCCGAAGAGGTTACACCCAAGAATCTAGGAAGAAGAGGAGGCTGCGATAGAAGAGATCACAACAAGCACACCGGGTTGTTCGCTTCCGCCTTTGCGAGTCACTTGCGCTCCACTGCCGCCGAGTTCAACCTCCCACACCCTCCCAGCCCTGAACATCCGCGTATCTTCCGGCTGACCTGGGGTGTCCAGTTCGAATGGCCTGTATTCCGTGACGGTCCCGAATTCGCTTCCACTTTTGGTGGTCTGCTGCGGTTCCGGCCTGACATTCTTGGGTTGGCGAACAAAGTTGTAGCACACATGCGGCAGCATGCGCGCCAGTTTGATGCCAACGCCCACTCGGGTCGATTCGTCGGCTATCACCTCCGCACGGAAAACGATGCGCTAGACTTTTGGCCCAACTATGCGAACCAGAGCAAGGCTTACCTGGCGAGGAGTCAGCAGATGGGATACGACATGAAAGCCGGCTACCTAGCGACAGGCAACGAGACGGAGGCACACAAGTTCTTCAAGGATGCAACGGTGCTACATGGCATGCGAGTCACAACCAAAGACCTGCTATTGGAGGACCACAAAGAGGATCGCGCGGCACTGGAGAAGCTGACGTGGGATCAGCAGGCAGTGATTGACTTCATCGTCCTGTTGCAGAGTCACTTTTTCCTTGGTGTTAGTCCAAGTTCGTTCAGCATAAATGTTGCCCTCAAGAGGCATCTCCAGGCGGAAGGACTGCATACAAGGCCATGGAGGATAGGAGGCGAGGGAGATGGGAGGAGTTGGTTGCTGGGCAAGTACGAACAGTTCTGGGAAGACTGGTTGTTTATGTACGAGGCGATGTGGCCGTAGACGGACATCCTGATTCCTAATCTTCTTGACCAAGGGGTATCACCATTCCAATGTCAACGCCATCTCCTTTCCTCCCGCCCTAGCCCAGCCCACTCTGCTCCACGTCTTCCATTCCCTACATCACAACACAACAATAACAACAAGCCGCACACCCCGCCAAACACCCACCAAAGCAGGCCACGCAACAATTACCCGACCGCTGTTTCCTGTCTTCATGTTGGCATCCTTCACGTCTATGCCCCCTTCTGTCCCTCGGGTCGGTCTGTGCCTGACCTGAAATGGACGTATGGATCCCAGAGCTGCTGGCTACTGTTGGCTGTTGCGCTTCGAGGTCGTAGTAGTCCTGCTGGCTGGTGTTAGGGTATTTTGCATCTGGTTGATAATGATGGTTGGATGAAGAATACTCCTGGATGGGGTAGGGCTGTTGCTGCCGCTGTGGCTGTAGCTGTAGTTGTTGTTGTTGCTGCTGCTGCTGCTGTTGATGTCGTTGTTCTTCAAGTTGTTGCCTTTGTTGTTGTCGTTGCAGTTCCCGTTGTTGTCGCTGTTGTTCAAGTTGTTGTTCGAGCTGTTGTCGTTGCAGTTCCCGCTGTTGTCGCTGTTGTTCAAGTTGTTGTTCGAGCTGTTGTCGCTGTTGTTCAAGTTGCTGTCGGTGCCCTTGTTGCTGGTTCAACAAGTGAACTTCACCAGCGGGCTCATTCACGTTGTGGCTTTGTACCTGTCTCCCTTGGTTTCTGTCGTCCGTGCCAAGGACTGCTGCCTCGTAGCTGGGCGGAGGGGATTCAAGCTCATGCACTTCGGCTTGAGTCTGGGAGGGGTCGGATTGGGAGTAAGAGTGAGGATTCGGCTTTTGCATTGTGTTTCGTCCCGTCATTCTGAAGGTTCGGTTCTCGCGCAAGCTCTCAGTTGGGTAATCGAACTCGATGGATGGACATGAGCGCCAATCATGAAAGTTGCAAAGTTGCAAAATGAAGGAATGACAGGAGAAGAAGATAAGCCACCAGCAAAGATCGATGGGATCCGTCAGCTTATAGGCAATTCTTTATCCCAACTCACGTCAAAGCTGACGGGACTGTCTCTGCCTTGTCAGCCATTCTGCCCAAGGCGGCCTCCTTAGACATCACTCTCCCATTGGTCGCTCCTAATCAACTGGAGAATGGCGTCCTATCAACTGCGCCACGCTCCCGCGCCCTTCTTTGAGCAAGTCACGATGCGGATTGGTTTAGCTACCACGGTGGCTTACATGATGCTCTTATATCCGAGTTCAGTGTTGGTAGCCCCGAGGTCTGCGCTGCTGCGGCGAGATATCAACATTGGGAGATCGTGGTGTGCATTGTGGTGATGGTTTGGCCACATCTTAAATATCGCTTTTGGGAGTTGAAGTTGGCCAAGTGTCATCGGCATAAGGCGTGGAAAGGGGAGCCCGACCTGTCAATGCAACACCACTTCATGAAGCAAGGCTTCAACAATGATCGCCATCCTGCGAGCCCGTATCTACAGATACATTTAAACGTTCACATTCTACGTCCTTTGACGTCGAGGTTATACTTCGTCCCAGCTATGAGGTTTACAGCAAGCTATTCCCAGCCCGGGACGGAGCGCCGAGGTTGAGGTCTGAATGCGGCAACCCCGGAAGCCAAGTTCCGAACCAACGGCCCTTCATCGCACGCCATTGCAACGCTACCCGGTTTCATCTTGGGATCATCTTCCGCGAACCGGGTTTCCATCTCCCGCTTGGCCCAGCTTGTCCAACACGGCGTAACATCCCGAATTCGATGCTACTTCTAGAATAATTACGACTGAGATGCGGTGTACGCAACGGGCCGTCAAAGCCTTTGCCCTGCCGTCGGGGAGTTCAAGCCAAGCGAAGATATAAACATGACCAAAGCACCAAGCTTTTGACCACCAGTCTTGTCCCAACGACAATCCTTCTCTCGTCAATATCTACAATGCGCGTGCTAGCATCTATCCCCGTTCTCGCGGCTGTCGCCTCCGCCCAAGGCAGCGCCTGGTCCCAATGCGGCGGCATAGGCTGGGCCGGTGCTACCAGTTGCGTCTCCGGCTACACCTGCACCAAGCTCAACGATTACTACTACCAGTGCATCCCAGGATCTACTACGTACGTACCCGGCTGCTAAGGGCCCACCCTCTGGAAGCGCGATCCCCAAGGCCGTCCCATCGTTCAACCCCGAGCCTACGTGCCCAGGTCTCACCACTTCCACCTCTTCTTCTAGTGCCGCTCCTGTGACCACCACTCTCAAAACCTCGACCGTCCCAACTTCCATCCGTTCAACGATCTTCGATTCTTCCCCTGGCGCTCCCTCCGCCACAGCCGTTCCTTCCAACCCGAACCCGACCGTCCTGGAACCAGGCTGGTACTGGATCCGAGCCGTTGCCGCTCCCAACTTCCACAAGTACCTCCAAAGCGGCACCTCTTCCGCTGCTTCCTCTAACCAGACCGCTCTCCTCGAGGACCACACCACCGCTGGGCAGTTCAACATCATCGACGGCCAAATCGTCTTCAACACCAAGCCTTCTCAGCTTTACCTCAACGTTGAGAACCCTGCCGATAAGACCCAGAGGAAGCTCAAGACTTGGTTCAGCACGACGAAGAATGCCTATGGCACGTTCAAGTTCCAGGGTGATACCCTGACGTGGTCCGTGGCGGATATCAAAAGGCCGAATGAAGCCGCTTGGTTGGTGTGCACCGGGCAGGAGGTCTTCATCAACACGGGCGCATACTTGTATCAGACGCCAGCTGGGTGTGCGGATCAGACTGTGAGTATCTCTGATGAACATGGAAGGAGCTCGAGAATGAGACAGATGCTAACCAGTGAACAGATCCACTCGTACAGTGGTTCGACCGCTGACCTTTAAGAAGTCAAACATTGGATGCCGGTAGTCTGCATTGGGATGCCAGTAGTCTTCATCGGATAGAAAGACGACGTATAGTCGTCGAGGAGAAGTCCTATGGAAGCGTGGTAGACCTAGAGGTATTGGCTGATGCTTCGAGTCAGTTTTCGTTGTACATACTTGAGTTACACATACACATATCACCACCACGTACCTGTCCATGTTTCAAGTCGTCAACTGGCAAGTTCACGTCTCGAATGTCCCCTCTTTGGACATTCAAGTGCGGCCAGCCCACTGAGAAATGAGAACATGGAACATGGAAAGCATCTCATAGAATCAACGTGCTACCAGATGCTCCACGTCCAGAGGCATGAGTTGTAGAATGGGTATCATCATATTTTAGATCTACCACAAACTTCATTAAGACATCACAGGGCTGACCATAACCAGGCCAGTACCACCCATGCTCCCATCCACCATGGCACCTGGATCATCCCGACACCATTTATCTTCTTCCCTTTCCTACTCCTACTATCATCCCCACTCCCGTTCCCCTTTCCTCCCTTATCCTAGCAAGTATTCAACATGCTAGTCAGAGCAGATTTCTCCGCGCTGGTGATGGTCAAAGCCCAGGTATACTTGACCTGAACCCAGGCCTTAGCATAAGTGCAGTAGAAGCTGGTAAGAGGGGGCTTCCAGGCATCAGGGCTCTGGTCAGACTTCGCCTGGTTGACGTTGTCGGTGACAGCCCACAGCTGGGGCGAGTTGATGTCGTTGGCGAACTGCTGGCGCTTGGAGGTGGTCCAGGCGTTGGCACCGGACACCCAGGCGTTCTTGAGAGGCACCATGTGGTCGATATCGACATCGGAGGCGGCGGTCCAGACGCCGCCGTCGTAGGGAGAGGCCCAGGTACCGCTGGTGGCCGTGCAGGCGGAGTCGGTGACGACGTTGGTGCCGTCACGCTTGAGAACGTACTCGCTGGGGGGAGTTAGTAGATGTGGCACAAAGGGGGCGACACAAAACGTGGAGATGAACATACCGGGTGTTGCAAGTGCCGGAGATGGTGATCCAGGTGGGGAAAAGATCACGCTCGTACTTGCCGTCGTCAACGTAGGCCTTGACGGTCAAGCTGGCGAGCTGGGTCTTAGCATTGGCGGCAGTGGGAATACCGGGCTGTGATGGTCAGTCTCAAAGCTCCTTTGAGGGGATGAGCGGCGAGGATGAACGTACAGGAGTGGGCATAGGAGCCGGGGCCGCAAGGACCGACGAGGCGGCCGCCAACAGGGAAGCAACAATGAAGGACTTCATCTTGCCAAAGATTTCCTGGGTATCCCTGGGTGTCGGTGATGGAGAGGCGTGAGTGAGAGATGAAGATCATGAAGCATCGACAGCAGATTGCCGAGTCCTTATAACTCCCAGTATGGTTCCCCTGTTGATCAAAGTCAACAACCAACGTCCTGCAACGGTTGGACCCCTCCCGAATACGTTGCACTCCGTCCATCTGCACGTCCACCCACCACATGCATGTCCCCCCCGACCTGGAGTACTGTAACACCAAATCAGGCACGAACCGCCAACCATTAGGAACCATCGATGTCCATCTCTATCGACCTTCACTTTCGGTATCTAGCGCGAAACGCAAATAGCGAAAACACGGGACGGATCAAGACCCCTGATTCGCTCCTCAGATAAACTCTCGATATGCGAACCCGTTCTGCTCGTCCAATGCCCAGTCGAATACCCAATGAACCTCATTGAACTTCCTACAACAATTCAGCCATTGCCGATGCAATACAACCCCAAAACATCCACAGCCCCAGCCTCAACCCCTTGCCAATCTTGCCCTGACTCCTCATCCGTCGCATTCGGGGGTGATGTATAAGTGCCTATTTGGGATTGGCTATCTTTGACCAACCTTTGTCCACCAGTAGATAACCGCGATAAGACCACGCATCTCTCCATCTGTTCCATTACACTACACATGCATGCGGCAATCTCGTGGGATCTCGTGGGACGAAAACTTTGTGGAGAAAAACGAACTTCCCTTTTCTGTTTCCTTGAATGATCTGCATCACTTTATCGGTATGAAGTATCATCGTGGCATGCGCGCTCGCTGGTAAGATTCGTCGACAATCAGTCACCACCCCGCAACCAGTTCCCCCGTTGGGGTCTTCCCCGCCATAAATGCATCGCCAACTTCCTATTTCGGAATAAGACGCCGAGCGCGAAGGTGAGCAGATCAACACCAACCACTGCAACACCAATGAAGCGTGTCTGTGCGACAAAGAAATACCGCAAATGAAACCCGGAACATCGGGGTTACTCGAGGTCCCGAGGATGCTGAGAGGGTGAGGTGGACTTTCCTACATGGAGAACACGAAGAGCAAAGAAGAAAAAAGGAGGAAGAGAAAAGCGAATCGTGTTCGTGAAAACAGATATCAGAAGGCCAAACCCAAAGCGATTCGAAAACGTGGACGGCAACATCGGCCAGAGACAGCCTCCGAGGAAAACCACAACCGCATTGGCACCGCATGCGCCAGCACAGCAGGATGAAGTCGCAACAGGCAAGCAAGAACTATCGATTGTGGCTTCAGAACGTCAACCTCAAGCGAGATCCCGAATCAGGACAACGACATCTGCATACTTCTACCGTACACACCTACCAGACGGCAATCTCCTATCATCACCAACACGTTTCTTTGTTGTCTCCCATCAAGCACTCCCAGAAGCATCGGCCGTCTCCGCCTTGGGTGCAGAGATCTTGTCAGCCGCAGTGTCTGGTGTCTCTATCTCCGACTTGGCATCCGCGGTCTCAGTCTTGTCGGTGCTAGTGTCCGGCTTGACCTCTGTCTCCGAAGACTGGGACGTCTCTGACTTCTTGGAACCCCAGAGACTGTATTTCCCAATGCTCGGTATGTTTGGTATGCCAGGCATGCTCGGCATACTAACGCTGGGCATGGAAACCTTGGGCATCTCCCACTCTGGCATCTCAGGTAGCTTGGATGGCAGGTACGACCGGATATTGGTACCTGTCTGCTGAGCGACGCCAAATAAGTGTCGCATGTAGGCCTGCTTCTGTTCGCTAATGGCCTTTCTCTTATCGGGGTCTGCAGTGCCGTCGCCATCCTCCGCGTGTTCGAGGTCGTCAGGCAGGGGCACAAGCGAAGCGGCAGCGGCAATGTCGATAGGCGACTCGTCGGGGACGCCATCCCCACCTGAGTCGTCCTCGTCGACTTCTTCGCCCACCTTCTTCTCGGCCTCCTTGACCTTCTCCTCCGCAGTCTTCGCCTCTTGGTCTGCTTCATCGATCGCTTTGGCAATCTCCTCCGTCTCGACAGTCTCTGGTTCGGCCGGCTCGGCGAACTTGGGGTCGTCCCATATGTCAGTCTCGTCCTTGAACCAGGTGATAACCAGTTGGGCAGCTTCGTTGGTCATCCGTTCGTAGCCCCTGTTTTTCTCCGGCTTGAAGAGGTTGACATGTGCTTCGATCTCATCCTTGGCCTCGGGAACGACATGCCTGCTGAAGAGCGCATTGCACGGCTGGCCCTCCCCGGGTATGGCACAGAATGTCCGCTCAGGCACAAAGTAACCACCACTCCAGTAGCCATTCTCTCCAAGCGACGCATAAATGTCCTTAATTCCA
Source organism: Neurospora tetraspora (assembly GCF_033439725.1). Taxonomy (NCBI): domain Eukaryota; kingdom Fungi; phylum Ascomycota; class Sordariomycetes; order Sordariales; family Sordariaceae; genus Neurospora; species Neurospora tetraspora. The sequence continues at coordinate 773,201 of NW_026944393.1, forward strand.
ACTCCCTTCACAGCGGCCAGTCTTTCCAGTCGTCGGTTCAGCTCGTTTTGTTTCAGTAAAGCGCCGACAAAGGTAAAGTGATCAGACAGCCATGCAAAGGACTGCCCGACATTGCCACGGTTGATGTATGCCAGCCCCTGACCGAGCGCATCGACGCTTTGCTGATATCCCTGGACCACGTCCTCCTTCTTCAGGTTCTTGACCGTGCGCATGCCCTCGAGGATCTGTTTCCTGTGCATGAAGGCCGCCACACCACCCGCGGCAATGACACCGACCGTCCCTGTACGCACAGCAATCAGCTGCCACGCCTTGAGCGCTGGGTGCGATCGCCGGGGAACCGGTATGCTGCGGGAAACGGCCTTGGTAGCGGCCACAGCTGTGCGTTTCGAGGCGAGACTCGCGAGTGTAGCTGGGGCGGCGGCGGAGAGAGCCGTCATGACGTTGAAGACGTTGGAGACCTTTTGGTAATTCGAGAAGGCGCCGTAGACGAACATGGACCGGGCTAGACCATTGTAGGGAGTGTCGAAGGCGAGGATACCTTGGATCATGGGGAAGATGGGACCGGTCGGGTTCTCGTATTCGGCGTTGCGGCGGCGTTCGTCGAGGATGCGGAAGAGGGTATCACTTGCAACAAAGCCGCTTTGGGGTGTTAGTGAAGAACCGCAGAAGTACCTACGGGAAGGGACAAATCGTGGACATACCCCATTGAATGTGCGACCAGTATCACGCCGACATTCCGGTCGGTGGGAGGCCATGGTGCTTGCAGATGTTCCTTTCGAAGTTCCATCACCCGCTCCTTGAGCCTATTGACCGTCAGTTGTTGACACCACAGCGCCTGTTTTGTTTTCTTGTTTGCGTACCATTCTAGAAAAGCTTCGGTGGTCTGGCCCAGCTCGCCTTTGGTCTCGTACTTTGGATACACGACGGACGCCACATGGTGGTCGAGGAGGTTGCTCGTGACGGTTTCTTTGAGGTGCTTTGGGAAATCGCGGAAGGTGTCATCGTCTCCCTGTTGCAGGAAAGGTCAGCAAAACTGTGGGGTGCTGTCATGAGGAGAATGGGAACTGTCTCCAGGAGAATGGGAGAACCAGACCTTGAAGCCGTGGATAAAGCACAGCAGCAAGATGCGCTTCGTCATGATGGAATGTTCTCTGGCGACGGGAAAGCGAGATGTGACGGCAGAAGCAAAGGCCCCTGTTGATAAGTAGTTGTAGGTAGCGTGGTGTCGCCGATAGCTGGATAATGAGGTTGGATAATACTAGGATAGATGAGGAAGCGGAAAACGTTTGATGAACGTCGAGCAAGAGGATGATGGAGAGAGGAAGGGCAATGGGCGCGACACACCCAGACGGATCAAGATGTGTTTTTCAGCCCATTTCCTTCGAGTGCAATCGAGTCGGAGTCGGTACAACCAGCAATTTCCAGGTTTTGCGTAATGTTCGTGTTTCCGGGACGACCACCTGAACAGTTTGGCAGCCGCGGACTGGTTGGAAACGAATCATGTGTCGCGGGGCCATTGTGGTTGCCTTGTGTGGGTGTAAACAGAGGAAGAGTTGCGCAGACGTCATCGGTCTAAAAGCTCATGCAACCATCAGAGTTACGTACCCCGCACCTTCTTTACTCGACGGGATGGTGTCGATGAGGGCTATCACGTGGTGATATGCCGATAATGATTCAATTGATAAGATTGTCATGATAAGGGCAGATAACCCTAACCCTCACCCTAACTTGAATGATTCGGAAATGCAAGTTGAAAAGCCTCCTGCATGACTTCCTTTTTTTTCTTCGCCCACGATACCGGACTACCGGTTGCATCCAATTATACCGCTAGCACGACCGGACGCCGGAGACGGGAACAACAAGGCAGCTTTGCACAGTTTGATGGCTATGTAGGAATCGGACTCCGATTTTCCTAGTAGAACTTCACGTTCCGAGACGGCCATGGAAACGCGGTATCCGATGGCGAAGTTGTTTTCTCGCCAGCTGCGTTTATGTCGTGCATTGTTCTTCGGGCATAATCACAATTGCAGAGTGCCTTGCGCGCCGCCACGGAACTCCGAGAATATTATATGATTCAAAGCATAAGGCGTGCTAATTCCGAACTTCCTGTTCTATATATAGAGGTAGGATGCCCAGCTCCCAAGTTCTCTTCTTTTCTTCTTCCCTAACCTAGGTTATCATTCATCTCAATTTTTTTCGGTTCCCTCGAGTTACCTGCCGTTTCCCTCCTACCGTTTCCCTCCTACCGTTTCCCCTCACTCCTAACCAACATTGAACACATCCACTCCATCATCAATCTGTGCCCGCGCAAGAACAGATCATTTGCACCACAATGGATTCCACAGATACCGCAAGAAGACAGAGGAAGACAGCCAAAATGGAGAAAAGAAGGGAAGAGAAGCAGAGCAAGAGCAGACGCAGCAAAAAAGAGAAAGTTCGCGAACAACGACACAAGTCCAAGACATCCCCAACGCCTATTTGCCTGCCGGACAAAACGAGACTAGAAGCCCTTCCTGAATCCGACCGGCAACGCATCATCAACCAGTGGTTCACATACTTCAAGAAACGTCAACTTGAATTCTTGGAGTCCATTCGTCGGAAGGAGGTTCGAGACCAAAAAATCATGCACATGGTTCGCAGAGGCAAGATCGATATCGACCCCGTATCTGGTCTAGGCAATTTCGACATCGATACCATCCTCGAGGATGAGGACGCAATCGACACACCGTTCACGAAGGATCATGAGTCCAATGGCCGCTCTCCTGCACAAGAAGAGGCTAGACTAGCAGAGCAGGATTCATTAAATGCTAGCGACGACATCGCACATCTACAGGACGCTTTTGCCGCCGTTATACGGATTTGGGAGACTAGCGAGGACAGGCGAGATTTCGAGACGCTCCTGGACCAAATCGAGCTGCTTTCACCGATCAACAAGGTAGTGTGCTTGGGGCTTGGATCCTGCCTTAGCTCTTTCCGATGCTGTTCACTTTTCCGCGAGTGTCCCTACGATGACAAAGAATTCCCCGAGCCGTGCAAAATCGCAAATCTCTGCCAGCATGCGATGGCTATGACCACGGCACAGTACTTTGAAGCTCGCGGAAAACCAGGCGCAGGCACGGTCGAGGTGTTTGTATCAGATCCTGCTTACGACAAAGTTGAGTCCCAAGGGCTCGAGTCTCTCGGCTTTACGGTACTGGAAGCGGAAGATGCGTTAGCATTCTCAAAGATCGACAGTAACACCTTTTTATTCGACTTGAGCAACATAGGTTGCATCCGCGACACTTGGGCAACGTGTACATCTCCCGCACTTATTCTCTGCAACTTTGTCCACTCAACAGGTGTCGAAATGGATTCGAGCGGTATGACTCGCGACGATACTAAGGCGGTTCGTGTTTCTCTGACAAAGAAGCATGCTCGTAACGAGACAACGCGTTCGAGCAAGCTGGTTCTCAATGTAATTGAGAGCCGTATTGATTCCAACCCGTTCGTGTGGGACGAGACGCTTTGCCTCCTTGAATTGGACTATGCGAAACTGTGTCCTAACGTCCCGGACGTAGACAAATCAAGTTGTAATGCTGACGAGTATTGTAACTTGGGTGATTTTGATCAAACTACGGGGCTTTGGTTCTATTGGAAAGCAATGTTATATGTGCGTCTGTAAAGGGTGCAGCACAGTTGACATAAGTTATAGTATAGTTGGATGCCGAAGCGGGACACTTTAAGTTCTAACTAGGGTTAGGGTTAGGGTTAGGGTTAGGGTTAGGGTTAGGGTTAGGGTTAGGGTTAGGGTAGGGTTAGGGTTAGGGTTAGGGTTAGGGTTAGGGTTAGGGTTAGGGTTAGGGTTAGGGTTAGGGGGTTAGGGTTCGGGTTAGGGTTAGGGTTCGGGTTAGGTTTAGGGTAGGGTTAGGGTTAG